>NW_014578410.1:40848-47051 GCF_000485595.1 Priapulus caudatus
ATTAAAACCTGTGCATGACCTTACGGTGCCCTCTATTCCTTGCAGGATGAAGGAGTAAAGGTATTTGTCCTGCTATATAAGGAGGTAGAGCTTGCCCTGGGCATCAACTCGGCCTACAGCAAGATTTCCCTCATACAGAAGAACCCAGATAACATCAAGGTAGGGGCGGCATCTGTGGGTACTAGAGTGGTTCATCTATGTAATCCGAATAGCATAACAATTAGTTATGGTCCGAGGATCTATTATAGCCGATAACCGGCAACATCAAATAATCATTTGCAGCAACTGATTAGTTAATCGATTATGAAAATACAGAATCAATTATCGTAATAAACTGCTCGTGATGAAAACTTTTGATAACCAAGTGCCATACAAAAAAAAAAGATTGTTGTCGCTGCGCGTGTGTTTGCTGTGGCGGAGCTTCAACTGTTTGTGACATGACAGGTGCTGCGTCACCCTGACCACGCCCCCGGGACGGGAACCTTCCTCTGGGCTCACCACGAGAAGCTGGTGATTGTAGATCAAGCGATCGCCTTCGTTGGGGGACTGGACATGTGCTACGCGCGCTGGGACGACCACAAGCACAGGTAACAGATGAAAACAGTTGCGGTTAACGAGATCATAGGTGAATCATCTGTCGATAGTTAACGTAGGTAAGTGTGTGTTGACACTAACAGTGCAATCGTAGGTAATCCATGCTCGCTAGTGATGAAAATACAGGTAAATGACAGGTGAAGGTCATCTATAATCACTACTCACGGACGATTGTTCATATAATTTCTTATAGCCATGAATCCAATGATTGCTGAATGCTCAATCCAATGGCGAACTTGCTATTGCTCTCCAGAATTATCAACTGCACGGTTGTTTGTCATGTGTCCACAGGCTGACCGATCTGGGAGTGGGTCCACTACTGCCTGCTGGCATTCATTCTGGCCTACAGGGGTCAGGTATGGCTGCCCTACTAGTAAACCTGGCAGGTGTAAGCCTGAAGGCAGACGAGGAAGCAGCCGAGGATTCAGGTGTGTGTCTGATGAATACAGAACGACACTGTTAGACAGATACGTATGTATATACTGAGAGATGGGGGAAGGTAGATTACATGTGTTACAAGTGCTGGATGCTACTATATATGTATTATATATGTATATTTACATGTGTTACAGGTGAGGGATGTGTCATACCCTACAGCGCTGTGCATCGTAAGCCCAGGTCGTTGAAATCTGTCAAACAAGAGGTGTGGATACCAGGTGTGCCAATCAACGTGAGTGTAGTGGAGGCCATCAGACAGCCGACTACGGACATATTCAATCCAAATATGTAAGTAAATGCAAACGTATAAGTAGCGAACATGCGTTTCACTTTCAGGCACTAGGTGGTATGTGTGATTAGCAATGCCTGGCGAGCATGTGTTGACAGCTGTGTGGGTGCGTACGTGTGAGTGTCGGCCTGATATAGTTGTGCGAGTGCATGTGTGCGTGCGTGCAATTGTGGGTGCGTGCATGTATGAATGTGTGTGCGTGTGTTCGTGCATGCAATCATGCGTGCGTGCATGCATTTGTGCGTGCGTGTGTTAGGCATACGATTGTGTGCGTGCGCTATCGACGCTTCCCGTTGCTGTGCAGCTATGTCGTTCAGCTGGAGCATGGCGGCTACAAGTGGGAGATCCGACGACGCTACAAGCACTTCCAGAGCCTCCACACCCACCTCATGCTCTACAAGGCTAACGTCGTGCTGGGAAGCATCGCCAAGATGGGGGCTCAGGAGCGGCGGCCCGCCACCGAGGACTCGCTGCCCAACTTCCCGAAGCAGATCGATCGCGTCGTCTCGCCGAACAAGATTGAGGAGCGAAAGATGCAGCTGCAGACCTACCTGCAGGGGGCGCTGGCATCGCAGCTGTATCGGAACCACCCTCACACGGTGAGGCCCCATGATCAGAATCCCGGCCATCCTTCTTCGATGAGTAGACAGTGACGGAGTTAACCCTAACCTGATGCTAAATTGATCCCCACCAGATCCGCATCTGAAAAACCTGGCCGATATCCACTGCAGTAAATAACTGTTGCTGCCGTTACTGATTTGCATCTGTTCCCTACCCATAAATTTCCGGTTGTGCATGGATCTTGTTTTACGTAAAACGTGTCGATACAAAAGCAAGTTGCCTCTCTGGCCCTACTGTAAAGGGAATTTTTTCCTTTGCACCCCGCTCAAGCTGGCCACAGTGCCGTAAAATTTCTGTTTAAACCCAATGCAACAACATTTGCATTGCCCTAAATAAAATAATTTAGTACAATCGCTTGAGTGAGAAACATGGAGCAGATGTGGTGACGATATAAGCCGCGTTCACACGTAGCAAGAAATCCGGTATTTAGCGTTCACACGAGGCAAAATGCGCGATCCAAGAAATACGGTATCTAAACAGATCCGGTATTTGATGTAAATACGCGGCTTCCCAGACCCTGAATAATTTGCCGTGCTTGAGAAATACCGGATCTCTTGGACCGCGCATTTTCCCGTGTGAATGCTAAATACCGTATTTCTGAAGCCGCGTATTTTATAGACTGGTCCGCGCTCGACTATTCCAGTGTAATGCGAGTGGAACTGTCGAGCGCGGACCAGTCTATGTATTTTATCAGCAGTTGGTGCGCATTGCATTGTTTATTTCGCATTGTTTGCTTGATTGTTTAAAGCAGCTCGCAGACAAATACCGTATTTCTGGAGCAGCGAATCAGCGTGTGAACGCTCGGCCGCGTATTTGTCTCAGATTCGGTATTTCGCAAATACCGTATTACATAAATACGAGGTCTCGTGTGAACGAGGCTATATTCTGCTTCTGTGTCTGCAGCTGGAGTTTCTGGAAGTGAGTCACCTGTCGTTCATCCATGAGCTGGGCAGTAAGCTGAAGGAGGGCTTCCTACGTAAGCGTGGTGGAGGACATCGCACTGACATGTGCCTCAACATGAGAGCCATCCCCGGCCAGTGGCAGGAACGGTAGGTCTGCGTGCGTGCGTGCGTGCCCGTGTGTGTGTATGTGTGCGCGCGTGCGTGCACGTGTGTGTGTGTCTGTGTGTGTGTGTGTGTTCGTGCGTGTGTGCGCGTGCGTGCGTGTGTATGTGTGCACGCGCGCACGTGTGTGTGTGTTCGTGCGTGTGTGCGTGTGAGTGTGAGCGTGTGATGTGTGAGTGTGAGCGTGAGCGTGCGTGCGTACTCATGTGTAGATCGAAGAGCATGGATCTATCATGCTTGATACTGCGATCTAACGCTCGCCTCCACTTTTTCAGATGGTTTGTGGTGAAGGACTCGTACGTGGCGTACATTCGACCGGACGATGGCAATGTGTGCCACGTCCAGCTGATGGATAATGAGTTCAGTGTACTTGATGGAAAATCACAGACCGGCGTTAAAGGAGGACTGAAAATTTGCAGCTTATCAAGGTGTGTGCGGTCGCGTACGCGATATAAGCGCTATGGGTTTGTCCATTGCTAACGCAATATTATACATATATTAATTCATATATGCAATATGCACAATATTATTCATGAATACGTTAAAACAAACATTTTCTTAAAAGTTCTGATTCCGATTTTCTCCAAAATTTTACTACTTACCTGCATTTATCACTTAATCACACGTCTCCATAGTAAAGTTACAATGTAAGAAAAACACTCGTACATTGCTACATCCTCGAATCTATGCAACTATCACAAATTCCATTAGTGGTGGAAGTAATTACATACAGAGGTTAATCAACAAGCCTGTATTGCAGGGAGCTGCTGGTGCAGTGTTGGACGAAGCGTAAGATGAAGGAATGGTGCGCAGACATCAAGCATGCGATGGAAACATCCGGCAAGGACTTCATACAGACTAACAGATTCGGATCGTTCGCTCCCGTCAGACCCGAGTCCTGGTGCAGATGGTAAGTGTTCCAAGCAATCTACGGCGGCACCTGCAACCGTTGTAATATCATTACATGGGATCTCATTACTCTTATAAAGTACGTTATCGGTTGGTAATGACGTGCCCACATTGCACCCGTGTTGCAAACTGTAAGATACCTATAATACCTGGATGTATAGTAATGTCATTACGTGGGATTTTATTGCCCTTATAAAATACATCATTGGCTTGATTGATCATCGATCATTGCAAACCAAGCAGACAGCAAAATGTTTTATGGCACATTGTGTATTAAAACACGTGTATGCACACTGGTATCTTACATTTAAATGTGTTTTGTTTGGTTGTTGGTTTGTTTAATTGTGTTCATCTGCTGCTAGGTTTGTGGACGGAGCAGGCTACTTTGACGCTGTAGCTTCGGCGATCGCTGAAGCAAAGGAGGAGATATTCATCACAGACTGGTGGCTGAGTCCTGAGATCTACCTGAAGCGACCGGCTACACAGTGTGGCAGATGGCGTCTCGATCTGCTACTAAAACGCAAAGCTGTACGTAGTACTATCTCTACTTGTGGTACTATCTCATTGATCGGTCGAGATGCATTAACGAAAGCTGCTTTATTAGGCAAAATGATCGTTAATCGAGGTCGTTATGACATGGTGCTCGTGGTGATGCAGCTGGTGCAGTGCCATGGGATGACGCATGAGTATTGTCAGCATTGCAGCATCAGTGATAGTGTGGTTTGTAAATGTAAGATAGAGTATGGCGAACTACATAGATGGCAGTAGACAATATAGTTAGTTCTTTTCCACTATCACTTGTCTAACTTTTTCTTTATATTTACTTTTACACTGTATATAATATTTTTTTTGATATTTTATTTTATTGAATATTTTTATTATTTTATTGCAAAACAGAAAAACCGTTAAACGAGTCTTCATTAAACTAGATACATACCTAAGGCAAAACAGCTTGCAAGCATCCTGGACCTGCTATTTAGATTAAAACCTGTGCATGACCTTACGGTGCCCTCTATTCCTTGCAGGATGAAGGAGTGGAGCTTGGAGGCAGAGTAAGAGAGAAGAGAAGAGTGAGAGAGAGAGAGAGTGCAGAGAGTGAGAGAATGGAGAGAGAGAGAGGAGAGAGAGAGAGAGAGAGACGAGGAGAAAGAAGAGAGAAGAGAGCAAGTGGAGAGGAGAGTGTGAGAGAGTGAGAAGAGAGAATGAATAGAGATGCTTAGCCGAACGAGAGAACAAGAGCGAGAAGAGAGAGAGAGAGCAGGAGAGAGAGAGAGAGAGAGGAGGGAGAGAGAGAAAAGAGATGAGAGAGAGAGAAGAGAAGAGAGAGAGAGACGAAGAAGAGAGAGAGACGAGAGAGAGAGAGAAATGAGAGAGGAGAGAGGAAGAGAGAGCAGAGAGAGAAGATGAGAACGAGAGAATGAGAGAGAAGACTGTGCATGAGAGAGAGAGAGAGAGAGGAGGATATTAACATTCACTCATATGACCATCGGTAGGTAACCCATGAGAATAAACAATGCTCAGGCAGCACGATGCGACAACTTTCAGATGCTTTCGTCACAGAGACAGAGAAAAAGAACCAAGGCGGGCAGTAATGGTTGAGTCCAGTGCAAACAACCTAAACAGCGAATGTGGGTACATAATAGATATCATTACTCCTATTACTCCTTATACACAGGACGTAGAAAAAAAAGTTCTGTTTTCATTCCTGATAACAATTATTATGCCATAGAGGTGTTGGTATAATAATTATGGCGTGTATTACTGTTTTATACTCATCCATTTCCATTATATTTAAATAAAATGATAACGCTAACCTTCCAACCACTAGATACCTTTCATATATATTCTAGCTTCCACGTTATTATATGTACCTCATATTCTGGTATGATTTTATATTGATCTGAACTCACATACAAATCGAGCTTTCTTGTACTGTGCACTGCTCGGGAGTGGTCAGTTCAGCTCACTGACGCCTTCGTATTCTGTTTTTTTCTTTGCTCCGTGACAGCTCGATGCTTGCACAAAGACAGCCGCAAGAAGCGTTTGCCTGTTCAAGGTCGTTGGAGGCGGACGATTCCCCGCATGGAACGGTGCGTGCTGTCCTTACTCGTTTACTTTCGCAACACTGTGCGTCTTCTCTGTGGGAGAGGCACCGATGCCTCCTTCGCCGATTTGTCATCACCCTGTTTCCTCGTATTTCCTGGAGGAGAGCTATGTTATTTCCTTTATCATCCCTGTTTGCCTTATCTTGTGGGAGAGGCGTCACAACGCTCGTCAGTACTACTCAC
>NW_014578410.1:47076-62804 GCF_000485595.1 Priapulus caudatus
TAAAGCGGTATTTGTTCCTGCCGTAATATAGACGAGTAGAGCGGCCCTGGCGGGCCATCAAAACTCAAGCCCTACAGGCAAGTTTCCCTCATATACAGAATGAACCCAGACAACATCAAACTGGTAGGGCGGATCTGTGGGTACTTAGAGCTGGTTGCATGCTAGGTAATACGAATAGCATAAACAATATAGTTATGGTCGAGGATCTATTATGAGCGGATAACCGGCAACATCAAATAAATCATTTGCAGCAAACTGATTAGCTTAATGCGATGTATGAAAAATACAGAGATCACATTATTCGCTAATACAATCTGCCTCGCCTGATGAGAAACTTTTGATAACAAGCGCCATACAAAAAAAAAGCGTTGTTCGAAAATGCGCGTAGCTAGAGTATTTTCAGGTTATTAGTTCCATGCCAACATCCTGAGACCCGGTTAGCCGGTCGAGAGCCGACGGCCATTAAATTTTATGGAAAGTTTTATTGAAGTTAACCGCCTAGTAGATGGGTATAGGTTTTCATACTTTGTCTCAAAACTAGGGCTGTTGTCATGGCACACAATACAAACTAAGAAAAGCTGCGCAGCGGAGGTCCCTGTTTTCGGTCTATCCTTTTAACGCGTCGTTTTAGCCATGGAACAGTTGGCAGACCCGTACCCCGTCGAGCGCCACTGCCTAAGTTTTATGCGAAAATATGTATGGAACTTTACCTCTAGTCCATAAAGAATTTCCATAAACTTTCCATAACAATTTTAGGCCGTGCGCTTCGATCGACCGTACCGCCGTTCTCCGAATGCGCTTTCCATGGCCTAAAACGACCGGTTAAAAGCACTCACAGTGGCTACGCGATGCGGTAACGGTTCGCTTTCCTCCAGGCCTACGCATCCGCCGACATCCACTCAGCACGTGATAGCGTTTAGAGATGAAGCCCTAGTTGGCAACACAGTAGTGAACACTGATCCAGGTGAAGATTCATGCATGGAACTAAACTGTCATGTGAATATACAGTATAGGCCCAAGTTCACGTGAAAACTATATGCCTAATCGCACTTACGCGTGAAAGCTCTCAATCGGGAATCGGTCCAATGTAGAGAAAAAAAAAACCGACTCCCTTGTCTGTTTAATGCAGCGTATGCCTGTTTGCCTAAACTCAGGCAAGCCATTCATAAAAGTAGGCCGTGGGTCCTCGACCCGAAATTGTAACCCTTTCAAATAAATTTGGATAAATTAATGGGCGTAGAGTATTTTTTTTCAGGTTAGTGTAGCCCCATGGACATTTGACGAGACGGTTACCGCGTCGAGGAGCACCGCTCTGTGTTGCAAATTTTATGCTATTGGCGGAAAGTTTATGGGAGACAGTCAACTGTCTTTAATGTGACTATGGTTTAGAGCAGGCATGTGATTAGCTTTTTCCACTCAGCTTTTTCATGTCCCTAAGAAGACAAAATTCAAAGAACCCCAAGGCGACACGGGACCTCCCGTAAGTCTTGCCTCTGGATGCCATCACGACGAGAAGCTTCTGGTGGTCTGATCATTCGTAAGATCACCAAGACCATTCCTCAGAATTTTTGAAGCTCGTGTGTAGTCGTCCAGCACTGAAAAGCACAATGTTAAACCTACGGCAGAAACCGAATTAATTCAGCATGCGCCACGCACTGTTATTGTCGGCCCTATCGTTGGCGCGTCATATGTAACAGTCTGCATGACGCCAATTAAACATTGGAGTCACTTATTACGTTTGATTGCTCGATAACGCGCTAATACTAAGATACATTTTTGTTGAGGGTACATGCATGACCCGAGTGAAGAAACGAGAGATAGAACCACTTAAACAATGTCCTATAAACAATAGCCTAAAAAAATACCTAAACAACTCTAAGCCAACCCACCTACCTCGGTATCAACCTAGCACTCTGCCGGAAACCCACACCAGTAATTTACGCGGTCGGGGTTGTAATCGAGCAGTATTAATAAGTTAAGTTTTGTGAGTCGAATATCACATTCTGTAGTCGGCCCCAGCAGTTAAGCCGGACACATGAGTAGCGACTAACGTTACGCCAAACGTACGTAGAATTTCTCCAGCTACTAGACTAGCAAATAACCTTGTGGCCATGACTAGTGTTGAAATCCACACATACCTATATCAGCTGCATTTAGTCGTACAGATAAATAGAACTCTAAATCGTCGTATGCCCCTTCCCCCATCACTGCGCGGCTTGTCTTAGTAAAGGCATTGAAAAGTTAGTATGAAACATTACATGGCTAGTAAATGACACGTGCAAGTTATTTCTCAAATTCTATTATACCTGCGAAGTGCTTGTATCTGACAACACGTACGCTTGTTTGCGTCAGTATACCTGTGTTCTGCCAAGCAATCCGCCACATAGCCATGAGACGTTTAGCTGCGGTTTTCACCGATGATTGTCGTAGCAAAAGATAAAAACGTTGACGTCACCGAACCCGCTGACCATTGGCCTATCATTTGTTTGGCAAATCACACGTCGGCAGATGGTGCAGCCAACGTTGTAATTGCCTCTCCAGAATATGTCATCAGACTGCACGGTGTAGTTTAGTCGAATCAGTGGTTTCCATCACCGCTCGTTTCTCTGTGCTGGGAGTTTAAGCCAAACGCCGCAGTGAAATGTAGGAACTAGGAGTTAATTTTGTCATAAGGTCATCTGGCCGTATGAGTTTGTTGATATGCATGGCCAGCGAAATACTCTTGGCTCTCAGTCTAGTACTGAGAGAACATTTAACTTGCGTCCCTGGGCATGGCGCACCTTGTGCGTTCATTCCGGCGCCCTGCAGGATTAATATTTGGAGTAGCAGAGTGCCTCAACAACTTGAGACAAACTAAGGCCATGGTGACCTGACTACGTCTGCTGCCCCTGGCGGCTCTAAGGCTGCGAAACCTGGCAGCGTCGCCTAGAGACCTCGTGAAGAACTAGACATCCCGTAGCGCGATAGGCTAGAATCAAGTCGAGCAAGGGGAGCGATGCGAGGGTCAGTCTGTAGACTGACACTCGCATGCTGCTTAGCGCGCATGGTAACAGTACTCCTACAAATATAATTGAAATAACAATTATGAAAAGCATAGATTATGTTCATCCATCTCTTGCGCTATCTGAATGTGAACAGAAATGTTCAGTATTGTGCGTTTATTATGTGGCCAAGCATTGTTAGTTATAAATTCTCATATATCTAAATTATACTTATATATGCACATGGCGTTGTATTATTGTCTATCTCTTAGTTTTAAATTCACCGGATTAGTATACTTCCATATTTGTACTGAGCTTTCTCATTGGAGTACCAGGAAAGCCTCTGTTCGCGTAACGTGTCTCCTCCTGTCCGAAAGATAATAATTTCGACCGCTCGTGTGTATATACCTATAGTAATATACTGTATAACTATAACATAAAAAACAAAGGTAGCATGTAGTGTAAGCATATATAACATTTCATGCTTCAGAGCACAGTTGCCTATTGAGCTTCTTGTTTTTTTGCTGCCCAGGTTACTGACTGTTCGACTGATAACTCGGAGCATCTCTGGACGCACAAAGGAGTCCTCCTGACCTCAACCACTGACTGATGAAAAGATAGCAATGGGGGCTGATCAATTGATACCAGGAGCTCATACCAAAAACACTCGCATCAGTCTATAGCATTTTACTGCATCTGAGACCTTTACACTTTGGCGATCATGCTACTGTTCCGTCCTGTCAGTTTCCACGCAACGCTACTACTACACTAGTGATCGCATTCAGCCGACCGTGTGACGAGACGTGTTGATGGAAATCCCAGTGTGTTATCATTGTCAAAGTCGTTCTAGTTCTCAGCTCAATGAAATTTCAATACAGAGAAGCCCGTACTGTTAGACAGTTACGTAATACGTAGTCAGGTACCTGATGTTGCCGTGGCTAGCACTGCAACAGAGATGGACGAATCAATGAGTGCGGAAGTTAGCGAATACTGATTCCTGTGGGAGAGGCGTCACACGTGTTCAGTACTATCATTCCTGTGGGAGAGGCGTCACACGTGTTCAGTACTATCATTCCTCTGGGAGAGACGTCACACGTGTTTAGTACTATCATTCCTGTGGGAGAGGCGTCACACGTGTTCAGTACTGTCATTCCTCTGGGAGAGGCGTCACACGTGTTCAGTACTGTCATTCCTCTGGGAGAGGCGTCACACGTGTTCAGTACTGACATTCCTATGGGAGAGACATTAGTTATGTGCGGCAATATCTCCAGCTGCTGTCGCACGTGCTGTGGCGAAAAAAAACAAACTGTGCTTCCGCGAATAGATGTGTAAACATTATAATCAATGTTGCTCCGACTACGCTACGTAATGCCTGCTCCCATGTTTGCTAGTGCCACTATTAGTTTAAGGATGCTTCTCTATTGATTCGTGGCTAACTGTATATGTTTGTGGACAATGAGCAGTTATTTAATGGAGGCTGAACCGTCTCTCTGGGATACAGATCGACTTCACGACCCCAGTGTATTATATGATGCCGCGAAGCTAAAACGTTAGCAATGAACTACTACTACGTTAACCACTAACTGTAAATGTTGTTATGGTGTTGTAGTGTGCAACCACCATCCCTGCCCAAAGCATTTACAGTGGACAGCAGCGGCAAGAGGCTGTGGGTTGGCAAGGATTACTCCAACTTCATCTTCAAGGACATTACAGATCTAAATGTACCATTCTCAGGTAACGTGGTATCTTATCACAAGTTGGTCATTATTAAGATTTATTTGTGCACCAGGGGGCAGCACGTGACAAACATGCTGCTAATGGCACGCGCTGAGATTTTGCGCGATTTTTAACGCGATTTCTGCTACGTTTAATGAACCGCTTTATTTAAATGGTGTTTAATTTACCTAGTGTCTAAACAAGATGGCGTCATAACATCCTGCATCTTTTTACAGTTTGTCACCATACTGCGATGTGAGAATAACTCTTGCAACATAACCCGCACATTACACACCTCACGTGATAATGTGCGCTGTCGCGTAATACTGCTGTTCTTGTGTTTGCAGACCTGATTGACCGTAAGACGACGCCGCGGATGCCGTGGCACGACATCGGGTCCTGTGTTTACGGCGCCCCCGCGCGCGACCTCGCTCGCCACTTCGTACAGCGTTGGAACCATGCCAAAGTAAGGCGTCTGCTGCGAATGTGAAAACGCTCGTATCTCGAGTTTTACTAAAGTTAATTTCTATACTATATCTCATTCGTTCTATCATTGACGTTACTAATCGTATGTTCCCTCGTTACACATTGTTGGCTTGTTACACATGTTCATTAAGGTTGACTTTGTAAAAGTTCACTTGCATTTATTCACATTTATTCACATTACATAATATATTGCTTTGTCGTATTGTGAAGCTCGATTCACTTTGGTCATTTCGCTGACAAATGTGTTACAACATAAAATCTTGCGTTACCTCATTTTGATGTACGATTTTATGTTATTTACCCCCAAAGACGGAAAAGGCAAAGTTTGAGGAACATTTTCCGCTGCTGTTGCCAAAATCCTATGACAACATCACAGTGCCACCAGAGGTTCAGAACCAAGCTATCAAGTGTCAAGTGCAGGTATAGATAATATAGAGCTGTCCTTTTGTTAACAAGTTTATTTGCAGCAGGATATTAGTGTGGAGGCAGAAAATAATCATGATTAACGTGTGTCTGGACAGATACCCTACTTCACATTGTGTTGCAACCAGTAGTACAGTTAGTGATCAGTAGAGGGAGTTACCAACATTATATACCCCGGTCATCACTGTATTACTGCTGCTGCCATTAGTGACCACTAGAGAGGATGTTAGTAATATGATATACCCTGGTCAACACTGTATTGCTAATCCATCCACTTTGGCCAGTAGAGGGCAGTAGTAGCTTGGCATACCTAGAGTCCCTTCTATATTAAGGGACTCTAGGCATAACGAGACCCTGGTCATCACGGCGTTGCATTGTGGGTAATTTAAATATTTGCAGAAACCTCTATTGCTGCTGCTGCCATTAGTTCCAAGCATAGATAACCTACTCATTGCTGTGTTTCTGCCAGTACTCAGGAGAGGGCAGTAAAGCAGTATTAACTATCCTAGTCATCACCAATGTTGCTGTCGCTGCTGCTCCTGTTAGTGGTAGTAAAAAAACATAGATACCTGATCATCATCATATTGTTGTTGTTCTAGGCTCTGCGCAGTGTGAGTGACTGGTCCATTGGTATTGAGAGAACTGAGGATTCCATCCACCAGGCTTATCTGACAGCCATCAGAGAAGCTAAATACTTCATCTACATAGAGGTAACTAACGCTATAGCAGTGCCTGTCTGTCTACCCGTCCATCTACCCAAGTCTGTATGTACCTGTATGGTGGTCTGTTTCACCTTTGTCCTTCTATGTATGTATGTATGTACGTACGTATAGACGGATGGAAGGACGTACATGTTCACTTGCTGACCTTGTCTCTATCCTAGTCCCTCTGTCTCTGCCTCTCTCTCAATCTTTGTCACTTGCTGTCCCAGCAATTGCCCCCACCTCCAGCGATCATTCCTTCTCTCTCTGAGCCACTGGCTCTATATGTTTTCGTCATCTGCTTTTACATATAAACACGTTCACAACATGTTCACCTAACCTGTGCGTGGTAGTGTTACTCACACTGTATATTGCTTACTTTACAGAATCAGTTCTTCATCACACAGATGGACAGCACTGTTGTGATTAACGGCATTGCTCAGGCTCTGTTCGATCGCATCCGGCAGGCTCACGAGGCAGGCGAGAACTTCAGGTGAATATACTCACGCCCACGTCAACCCACTAAGCCACTAAGTCGCTAAGTCTCTAAAGCGTGATAATCCATGTAATTTGACATCAGTGTTTTAGACGGCGCGGTGCGTTTTTTCCCGTGAGTTCCGGCTTCCAACATAGTAGCACGTTGCCGTGGGTTTCTTTTCCAATTACAACGAAGGCGTTGGGCTTTTGCTTGATCGACCCTTCCCTATATGCCGGGTCGACTGTGTTCACGCATCCATTTGAAAGGTTGATAAAGTGCGTGAGATGCCGGTGGTGACCATGAACCTCACATAATATGTGTGAGCTGCTGTCACACGTATTTCCACACATTGCTGCGTGTTTGCTTCCGTCTTGTAACACCTCCGACGGAGGCAGCTGTGACAATAGACTTCCTAACTGTTGTTTTACATGATGGTGCTGTCATGTCTCTCTCACGCATGCAGGGTGTACGTCGTGATGCCCCTCCTGCCAGGCTTCCTAACTGTTGTTTTACACGATGGTGCTGTCATGTCTCTCTCACGCATGCAGGGTGTACGTCGTGATGCCCCTCCTGCCAGGCTTCGAGGGAGAAGTAGGAGCTCCTAGCGGCTACGCGATTCAGGCTGTCACTCACTGGCAGTACGCCTCCATCTCGCGCGGCGGCAATTCTCTGTTAGAAAAACTCGGAGCAGCCGGTAGGTGCACGTGATGGCGGCGCGGCGCGATTAATGTCGGTATGTGACGTGTCGTAGTGAGATGGAAGATGTTACGTGGCATGCGATCTGTCTTGTAGTGTGACGTGTAGTGTGGTTTATTGAGCAACAGTGACGGTGCATATTGTGTTACCAGTGTTGCCATGTGCTGTGTGTCACTGTGTATGCGGCGCGTGACACGTGGTGTGACATCTATGTGCATTGTGACACGTGGTGTGACATCTATGTGCATTGTGACACCTGGTGTGACATTTGACACATTCATGCTGCAGGAATCCCCGCTCAGAAGTACATCACCTTCCACGGCATGCGCACACATGACGAACTGGATGACAAACCGGTAAGTACGTGTGTGTGTGTATTTAATAAGACTTTATCTATCAGTAGGGTGAGGGTGAAAGCAGTCTGCATAACCAAAGCTTCTGTCTTTACGAGGCCCTGTAACAATACTGGCTATTGTACTAATAATAAGTAACACAAACTCCTGTACTAATATATCATTGTAGATCCAGTATTATCTTATGAAATCTATCGAATTAGCTGTGTCCATCGACCAAACAGGTACCTGTTACTAAATTAAAACTGAGAATGTAAAGTTGTTTGTGTTAGTGTCGTTGCTGTGCCTTGTGCAGAGAGAAAGGCCAGCTATGCAGATTGAGGTGATTTACTTACTTATAAGTTTATATCATTTTACTTATTTTACTTATACTACTATTCCTTAGCCCCTAACCATTAGAACCATGAATCATGGTAATGCTATACATCTACCGTATACTTATACTCTGCATGTATACTAACAAGAGCTTGTAATTAGAGAGTAATTACTGCCTAACTACGAGGTCTTGATGCTAGCATTCATGCCTACTAGTATGTATAACTGGTATACATGTTACTACACCCCATCCTTGCTGTCGTTTTCGCATATATGACATGAATGATTCTCACGTTTGCAGGTATCTGAGCTGATCTACATCCACAGCAAGATGTTGATCGTAGACGACCGCCTCTGCATCATAGGTTCTGCCAACATCAACGAGCGCAGCATGCGTGGCAGCAGGGACAGCGAGACAGCGGCCATCTTTGAAGACACGGAGTTTGTTCCGTGTACGTTCGATGGCAAGGACGGTCAGAGGGGACTGTTCGTGGGTTCACTCCGCACACAGGTGTTCAGGTGAGAACTCGACAGCCTTCTTATCATGCGCACACACCCATCACGCACGCACGCGCATGCACGAATCCTTCACGCGCCCACGCACGCAGACGCACCCGTCATGCACCCACACACACGCCCACGCACCCACCCACGCACACGTGCATCCACCCACGCACTCACGCACGCACTCACCCACGCACGGACTCTCGCACACTACAGCAATACACTAGTGTGAGACTGTGGTTAGTCACAGCTGCATTCCACCGTATATCTTCTTCTGTTCGCACTGCGTGCAGGGAACTGCTTGGCCTCATGGACGATGAGAATGGAAATCAGATCGTCGGCGACCCGGTCACGGACGAATTCTACAAGAACTTGTGGATCCGCACAACCTCCATCAACACGGACGTCTATGACCAGGTGCGTCATACCGCTATGACCTTGTGTCGTACAACATTCTTAAAAGTGACTCGCATTTCTTGCAAATTAAAGTTTTCTTCTTTTTTTTTACAAAATATAAACTGAAAACATGGGGCCCGTTGTCAGAAACATCGTAAAGTTAATGCTAAAGTTAATGCTACGATAACACTTACGACTAATGCTAATGTTGCGAGACTAGCGTTGACAGAAACACATCGCAGCTATTAGAAAACTTACGATAACAGGAACTTCATCACAAGGCTGCTGATTGGATGAGAATCAATCACAAAATTCAAATTCATACACATTTATTGTACATCACAGTAATTTATGCATATTATGATGGCTAACCACATATAAATAATATTTGATGAAAAACGACGTGGTCATGAATTAATTCTGCACAACAAGACAAATTCTCACACTGTAACGCGAGACGCGAGAATCGTGGCAAGCGTGGAAAACCTTTAGAACAAGAGAACAAATGCCATACGCCATTTGTAAATGTATTGTTTTGTTTTATTAGCGGTAGATAATTAATGATTTTGACGTGTTTTTCATGAAAAACACACATTTTATTCATGATTATAAAATATAATATCACTATAATTGTAATTCGTAGTGTAAATGTGTTATTTTCAACTTTATATTAAAGTTACGAGAGGGTCTGAGCTCTCGTAATGTTATGAGGATATTTGCGACGATTTTTCGTTCTCGTAACCTTACGATGTTTCTGTCAACGGTTTACGAGTGGAAGTTAATGGTAAGACTAATGTTGCGACTAATTTTGTTTCTGACAACGGCCCCATGGATAATTGAATTTGCTCAATCGTTGTATGGTTAAAGTGCGTTGTACCTATTATTTTGCTGCTTCGTTTGATGAAAACTCACTTGCAACTCCACCCATACATTTCCCGTAGTAAGTGACTGGGGTGTGTAGCAAAAAGGCCAGTTGTTCGGATGCTTTCAATTTTTTAATGATAACCACACTGATCCTATAAGAGTTGAGGATGTACTTACTAGTGATGTTAGTACTAATATTTTATGCAATTCCAAAATTTTCTGTGACCAGGTGCGTCATTCTGTTACAACCCCATGTCTTACAACACTCTTAAAAGTGACAATCTCGCATTTCTTGCAATCTCGTTTTTCTTTATATAATATAAACTACGAAAACATGTTGTTGCTTTGCTCTTTGCATCTTTATATGGTTTTCCTGTATTTTGCCGTTTTATTCAATGGAAACATGCTGAGAACTCCCTGCATTTCCCATAGCACCAAAAAGGTCAATAGATTGGATCGTTTAAATTTTTATCCGAAACCACATTGTTTTTTCATTGTTTTACAGGTATTCAATTGCATCCCGACAGACCTCGTGCGCACGTTTGAGCAGTTGGCCGACTACAAGGAAAAGGCAAAGCGCCACCTGGCAATCACGGACGTTGATGCAGCAAGAGAGCAGCTGTTGAGGGTCAAGGGATATCTCGTCTTTTTGCCTCTGCATTTCCTAGCTGACGTGGACATGAGGCCGCCAGCTACAACGAAAGAGGGGCTCGTGCCAGACATGCTCTGGACTTAAGTTACGTCAACCACCACCAAAGAAGAGCTATAGTACATGCTATATGTATATGCTATAGTACATGCCCTGAGCATGAGGTTACATACCACCACCAGGGGAAGCTATAGCACATGGCACGCCGTGAGAATGTCATGGACAACCACCAGGGGGAGCTATAGTACAACACATGATTTTGACATAGTCACATTTCATCACCAGGGGGAGCTATAGTACAGCACATGCCGTGAGCAACACGTGATGCCACACGTTGCCTGAATTACACCTCACCTGGCGTCCCAGTGTTGTCCCGGTATCCAGTACTTCTGGCAAGCCGTCTATGAGCAAGATGTATGAGGCTGTACTGCCATAGCGGATACAGGTGAGGAAAATACACATGGAGAGATGTCTGGGTACACAGAATTACTGTATCTGAGCTCTGTTCCTTGACAATTTCTCCAGGTATTATCCTATTTAGATGTTTAGGTTTCAGAAGTTTGAGTGACCTTTAGTGCCAAGGTGAATAGTTCCCCCCCCCCCGAGACGAATTTTATATATACCAGTGTCACTGCCACATAAATATAATAGATTTTATACAAGCGACTATTGCATAAGTGCACATCGGCTGCACTACGGGATGTATTCAATGCCGATTTTACTCGAAATATGGTGAGAGAATTGAGTATCAGTTTCCATGAGGGCAAATCGTTTGAGAAGCACAATGTGTGGAAATGTGTAGGCAAATGCTATTATGTTCTTGTTCATACGCTTTACGGTAGCAGATACCTGATAGCCAGTTACAGTTTATATTATAGTTATAGATACTTATTCTTAAACTTTTGACATTTTATCTGCGCGTTATTATATTATGCACGTGCGTTAGTTTATTTGATGCGGGCAGACATTTTAATACTTTTAGCGCTTTTAGACAACCCGTGTACATGTTATAATAGCTTACAAGTTAATGGTGGCAGCTAGGTTATGACTTAATTAACAACGAGTGGCTACATTTGCACGGCACATAAGTTATTCACATTAGTATTATAGTTATTTGATCACCTATCAGATTGTTATATACATACGTTATATATCATATGTGTGCGTGTAGTAGAACCGTGAACATATCTGTATAAGCTGCACAGATGTGTACATGTAATACAACAGGTGTGTGCATGTGCATCGCTATCTCCTACAAATTTTTACATTGTTAATTTACGGATTATTTACGTCTACGCTGTCGTGACAGAATATCAGTCAATGAATCACTGACTGCTAAAGCGTTTACATGCTACCTGTATAATGGAATTATAGACACTGTGTAGCTAACACGCCCGTGATCAAGCTCCACCGCCATGTAGTGGCTAAATAATGAATCGCGTACGATATTGAACAACGAATATGAGACGCTTAAATGGATTGTAAGAGCAATTACTGGACCTGGGAGTGTAATGTTATCTGGTTGTGATATATAATTATAAGGTGAACGTTGATTCCAAACATACTAGCCGGTTATTTATTCACTTGGCAGATCAGGTCGGCAACACATTCGCCTCAATCTCGTATGCTCTGCTTCCATTGTATCAATGTGCCATATGGTTTGGTTATATAATATGACAGGGAGTGGGCTTGATATTGACAACTTCTTACTAAAGATTTTATTCACGGGTTGCTGCTTCCATCAGTATGGTTACCGGTACGCTACAATTCCATATATGTGTATTGTATTATTTACATTATTCTAAATGTATAGATTACGTCGATGCATGTATTTATAAATAATCACGGCATGATTGCACTGTAGCCTTAGTATTTCTTATGAAAGATTTTTACAAGGCATTACCCTGAAGAAATGTTTCAAATGAGAAAATCGAATTGTCGTTGTAAACACAAATAAAATTACTATTTTGTATGGAAACTGGTTTTGATTTAAAAACGTTGTTTTGAAGTTTGCTAAGCACTCTGTGTCCTAGTCCGCAAATGCAGACGTAAACTTCGCTTTGCTAATCTGAGGGTGCGGGTTTACTGGGGTCTGCGTCGGCTCGGACTATCTGTGTCCGTACATATGCTATGGTTTGAATTATGCATATCACACACACAAATAGAATAGTTTTTTTGGTGAATTGATTTTTTGCGAATTCCACATTAATAGCCTATATCGAGCATATACTGTGTTTTTGAATCTGGCCCCAGGTATTTTTTTCAAATGTGCTATCATGTCTTGGTCTTGTTCAACCATGAATTGGTCTTGATATTCTAGACCGTAGTAATAAGCTCTCGGCCGCTTTTAATAGTTTCCTAGAGCTGTACAATCCCTCCTGAAAATCAAATGGGTACCCCAGGCTCAGCCCCAGGAAACAGCACATAACAGGAAAAAAACAAGTCTATATATAACCACTGGGAAAACTGATAATTTTTAGGTTTCGGCTCACTAGATGGCGATACCAGCGGTATAAACAAACGTTTGCGCCTCAGATTTTGCACAACAAACCTGAAACAGAGAATAGACTGGTACCCGGTCCCACCTCTCAGCTTAGGGTCCCATCGAGTAATCGAGGTGGGAGCGAGTACCAGTCTATTTCAGACCGTGACAACGGCAGTCGTAATGGAGGACGCGGGAAAGGTGGGTGTGAAAACAAAACGAGCCAAACGCAGAAATGTATTTACTGAATCTGAGAAGAAAAGGAAGCGTCAACGTTCGCAAAGGAATATCAAGCGTCAACGCTCGCAAAGGAATATCAAGAATAAATATCCATGCTCAAATCGAGAGATGGGCAGCAGCAAAGAAGGCCATTGATGTGAAGTCGGATGCGGAGGTAGCAAAACACCTGCTGGACATGTAAGTTTGTGATTGAATACTTATACTACTACTAGGATAGGAATAAACCTATAGTATAATTATACTACAGAATAGGCCTATGTTTCGAAACTAAATGCTATACGTGTTTGTGTGTACTACTACTACTACTAGGCCTACTTGTTACTTGTTTAGGTAATGTCTTACTCTTACTAGGTAATGGCTTGACGTCATGCAGCCCTCCTCGTGCACCAGCACGAAAACGCCGCATAGCGGCCGCCAATACAACTAACCTGCACTATTCTGAATACTTTATCGAGTCCCTTTAGGGTATAGGGGATGATGATCTGAAAATCGTCCACCGAGAGTTCTGTTCATAGCACGAGGGTTTTGAGTAGCCACGAAGATGGGGCACGGCTCGAAATGCCCCACAAAGATTGTTGGGTAATGTGCGAGCGTCCTATAGCCGTCAAAAACAGAATTTAAACGTTTCCCGTCGAGACACGCCCACGGCAACTGCCAATCACCGACACGTGCTCGCCCGTGCGTGTACGTGATAGGCCAGCTCTGTTGCTGTTCTTTACCCGTACTCTAAACCGGTCAGGCCGGGCCGTCTACTAGCTCTAGTACTATAGCCCGCAGGATCGCTGCCGCAGGGCTATAGCACATTAGCGCACAGCTGTAATCTAAGCAAATGGTCCAACTGATGTGAGCAAAAATTTATCCACAAAACGTAAAATAATCGGGCTTTTTAACACTTATCTATCAACATGGACATCTCACCTATCTTTTTGAACACTTCCACAACTTTACACCAGGTATTTATGCTGTTATTCCTCAAAATCAAAGTAAGCACTTATCGAAATTACATTTCAAATCATGTGGCGTGCGCACGCGTAATGTCACCGGATATGTTGGCAAAACGCAAAGCAGCTATGGTGCATGTATTATTAACGGGGGTGTTCCTGCTTGTGCTCCCGATTGTGCGCACATTGGCGCATCAGGGCGAGTTTACCCACCACCCCCGTTAATAATACATGCACCCTTTCACGCAGAATAGCTGTCTTGCGTTTTGCCAACATATCCGGTGACATTACGCGTGCGCACGCCACATAATTTGAAATGTAATTTCGATAAGTGCTATCTTTGAGGAATAACAGCATAAATACCTGGTGTAAAGTTGTGAAAGTGTTCAAAAAGATAGGTGAGATGTCCATGTTGATAGATAAGTGTTAAAAAGCCCGATCATTTTACGTTTTGTTGATAAATTTTTGGTCACATCAGTTGGACCATTTGCTTAGATTGCAGCTATGCGCTAATGTGCTATAGCCCTGCGGCAGCGATCCTGCGGGCTATAGTACTAGAGCTAGGCCGTCTACATACTAGTACACGTTTGAAACATAGTCTACGGATCGAAGCCATTCTACATGAATTCACATAAAGGTTTCCACACGGGATTCACTGCGCGCCTGACAACACGACGGCAGTCGACGTATATAACCACCGCGCGGGGTTGACTCACCCCCCTCCCCCCACATCTCGTCTCGCTCCCCCGTGTGTCCTGCGCCGGTCGCTCATCATATCATGCATTTTGGAACCATTCTACGATGATCGGTCATGTCACGACTGTGTGCTGCTGAAGTCGCTCGCATGCGCCTGTATACAAGGTAAACGTCACGTATTGACCATATAATCTGCTATATATTATATAATGACCAGGGGCCCGTTTTCAGAAACATCGTAAACTTAATGCTAATGTTAATGCCAAGATAAGACTTAGACTAATTATTGTCTAATAGACCCACGCACACGCACACACAGTGACACACTCGCACGCACTCGCACACACAGTGACACACTCACACGCACACGCATACGCACACGCACACGCACACACACGCTCACACAAGGACACACAAACACGCACGCACGCACGCACACGCACACACAGTGACACAATCACACGCACACGCACACGCACTCGCACACGCACTCGCACACACAGTGACACACTCACACGCATACGCACACACAAACACGCACGCACACGCACTCGTACACACAGTGACACACTCGCACGGTGACACACAAACACGCACACGCACTCGCACTCGTACACACAGTGACACACTCACACGCACACGCATACGCATGCGCACACGTACACGCACACACAAACACGCACGCACGCACACGCACGCACGCACACGGACACGGACACGCACTCGCACACACAGTGACACACGCACACACGCACGCATACGCACACGCACACGCGCACACACAAGGACACACAAACACGCACGCGC
>NW_014578410.1:65886-77325 GCF_000485595.1 Priapulus caudatus
AGTTTTTATATTTGGAGTAATATTATCCATTGTTTATCAAATGTTCAGATTCTATGAACGACAGTCAGCTGTTGGCGTTGCGTCAACAAGCTCTTTTCAAGGAGTACTGACTTCGACAACCATGGGTGCCGGACAGTTGGGGCGGTTTTCCGCTGCAACCACTGCACTCTCGAATGTATCATCAATAGGCAAAGAAAGGTATCACATATTATAAATAAGAATTTATGTCATAAGTTAACAATGTTATTCATTACAATTTTGTTATTGGTTTGCTAAGTTGGTTGTCAGAGCGAGTAATATTATCCATTGTTTGTCAAATGTAATGACACGAAGGCGAGCGAAACGAAGCGAACATTTCACTTCGAAGAGCAATGCCTTCTTTTCAAGCTCGCTTTGAAAAGAAACATCAAGACTCATATGAAGCGCCGACTTTCATATCCTATTGATATATATTTTATATCTAACCCACCCTTAATATCTATTTCATATCTAACCCCCCTTCATATATATTTCATATCGATTTGCCCCCCCCCCCCGGATATCTCTTTTATATCACGATATTAATGACATTAAAGTTTGGAACGCTCCTAATGGAGTGTTAGCCCATCAACATCAACCATTCTACAGCTGTCATCTGCTAGTTATCTGTGAACTATCCCACGCTGCCAAAAATAGTTATTTCATCTAGCTACATACCTTACATAATGCGCGCGTTTGTTGACATATAGCTTAGTGACAGCAGGCAATGGGCGGTGTTTGTGCGCTGCAATGGTAACCTGGTTTCTCAAAATTTCTCAAGTTGCATGGAACATTTGACCAATTTAGTGGCGTCAATTAGTCATGGATATGTCACAGTAAGTACTAACAGTAGATGTTTCACATGCGTTCACCCATTTTGCACACAGGCGGTCGATCATTGTGAAAAATAGAGAAACACTGATTTATCCATTTCGATTTCTAACAGCAGCCAATGTATAAATGGATATTACAACTCGGAATAGTTCAATGGTAACATATTGCTTTAAAAAGCACGTCAGGGATTGTTATTAGGTGCCGTATTTTATCAGTTATGTTTCTTTATTAGCTACAATTTTTAGCTCACCTTGACATCGTCAAGCTGAGCTATTGCCATGGGTGTCGTCCGTCCGTCCGTCCGTCCAGCCAACGATAACTCAGGAACCATTTGACCCACATGTTTGAGATTGGGTGTAGTTGTTACTGCTATGTTCCCATATGGAACGTCCTATTTTGGAGCACGCCAGTCGGCGTACTTTCGAGCCACGGCGATTTTTTGGGAAAATGGAAATTGTCATTAGTCAGTTCAGGTTGAACGGATTTTGCTCATTTTTGGTATGTGAATGAATAAGGGTAGGGTTTTGAATTTATTTAAAAAAAAAATTATGCAATTAGAGGTTTTATGCAATTTATGCAAAAAACGCAGCATTAACAAACAGTCTGTGGTGTCACACTCGTCTGTTCGTTTTTACAGATTTCATTGAACATATCTTTAATGCAATTATGGTATTTTCTCTCCAGCTGCCGATAAAATGTCTTTTTATCATTAGAGTAAAGTTTTACAAAACATGTCGGAACGCAGCATAGCCTATTTATTTCGAATGCCATCGTGATAACGTGGGTATAGCGCCATCTACCGTCACAAATTGTGATTCATTTTGGTTTATAAATTATTATTGCGATATACAGATGGCAACCGTGTGCTACCGCCTAGAAAAACTCATACGAAGTAAACACTTCCATGCAACCAATTAACCTTTGACAAAAGTTGTGTTATGGGCAGGGAAACACCATCGTCACGTGGTACATAGCAGCTACGTGGAATAAGCGTATCCTCTCAATCTTACACGTTACACATCAGGAGCTCCACTTTTATAGGCATTTCATAAATCTGGATATTATAAAAACGTTATTTGTGGTGAGCTACAGTGTCATTGACACTTTCATTAATTTAAACGTTGTGACTTGAATTTTAGGCAGTTTTTTTCATTTCTCTCGGTAAATATGAAACTTAAAGAAAAATCTTGATGTGCTTTTTTGGTACATATTGTGCTTAACCTGTCGCTTAAAATTATGTATCCTCACTCTTTCTGGAAATTGAGATATATCCACAATTCCATTTTTACATAAAAACATAATTAGGTGCTGGAAATTTCATGAATTTTTTTGGCTTGAGCATAGAGATATCTCATCTATACAAAAAACAAGTAATTGATTCGATTCGTTTGTCAATAAACGTTTAATCTTTATTAGAGCAATACCTGCGAAAAGGGTTGAGAGTACTTATATCCTTCATGGTGAATGAGTGTTGTTCTTTTAATTTACAGCAATGAGGGAAGCGTTTCCGGTGTTGAGCCTATAATGGAAAGTGGTAGTGAGACTGCAATTAGGTGAGTGAAAAAGACATTAACTAGTGAGAAAAGGTACATGAACTATGTCAGTCTTCCAGACTGACCATTTAGCGCCCTTTATTTATAATCGGTCTGTATGTTTCCACCAGTGTTGTAGTCGAGTCCGCACCTCCCGAGTCCGAGTCCACACCACCCGAGTCCGCGTCCGAGTCCGCGTCCGAGTCCGAGTCCAGTTTTGATAAAAAAAAAGGGGGGCACAGACTGACAAGGCCACTCACTTCAATCAAAGAATTTATAACAATTTATACAATGTATGTAATGCGCGTATACACTGTATTAGCTGTGTTTGTGTGTGCGTGTGCGTGTGCGTGTGCGTGTGCGTACGCGTGCGTGCGTGCGTGCGTGCGTGCGTGCGTGCGTGCGTGTGTGTGTCAGTGTTGTAGTCGAGTCCGCACCCCCCGAATCCGAGTCCGAGTCTGAGTCATTATCTTCCGAGTCCAAGACCGAGACCGAGACCAAGGAAAACGGTCTCGAGGCCGGTCTCGAAGCCAAGACCGGCCTCGAGACTTACAACACTGGTTTCCACCTGCATTGCTCGCAACGTGGCATTTATTTTTTCATTCATTTCACAGATATGCTACATATCAGCATATACCAACTAATTCAAGTAACATCAGGGGTTAATAATGACACCTTACATTATTACATTATTAACCCCTGGTAACATGTATACTTTGTCACTTACAGCAGTGAGCGTATAATATCAGCTGTGGAGACATTGGTTGGATCAGCAGTGGAGTCCAGTGAGAAGAGGTAAATATTTGTGAGATGACCTTCCCATCAGCCATTGCAATTTGTAAACATACCTTCCCAGTTGGTTTGTATCTATATCTTTTTTTTCACATATCTTGCAATTCCATTTCTATTTATTTCTAATTGAGCCTTTATTATACTTCCTGATTATACGTTTTTCAGACCCCAGCCATCTGAAACGCTTACAATCACATATTTTACTTCTCTGTATGATTTTTTTGGACAAAAATGGGTCGACTCAAGAAGTATTTATCGAAATATGACCGTCTTCATGCAAGACGGGCAAGATATAGTGCTAAATATGAAGCCCTCTCGAGTTTGAAAGAAAAATGAAAATAACGCCTAAAAATACCGCATTTCCTTGCACATTTTTCTGTATTATATCATATTTTACTTGTTTTTGTTTCATGAAAATCATCATGAGTTGTCATGAGTTGCCACCACGAGCACACAATTACACAATTTCCTGATTACACAATATTACATACAGTATTAGAGCGAAGATACTTATAGTTACGACATCGCGATTCGCGAGCCTGCAGCAGATTGATTTTGGGGTTCTCTATCTCATTTCATTGTACACACTCCTTACCCTGCGTTATAGGCTACCTTGTTCTTACAGCTCGGGAGGGGGTGTTTACAAATACTAAACTTAATAAACAGGATAATAGGGCCCTTTTGTTCTCTCTCCCTCTCTTTTTCCCTCTTTCTGCTCATCTCTCTCAAAACACAAACACACTCTCTCTCTCTCTCTCTCTCCTCTCTCTTCTCTCTTCTTTCTCTTCTCTAACTTCCAAAGACACAACCCGGTCTCTCTCTCTCTTCTCTCTCTCTCTCTCTCTCTACTCTCCTTTTTCTCCTTCTCTTACTTTTTTTTATATGTTTGTTTGGGTGACAGAGGCAAGAGGGGTGATTTTTAAACCAAACCCCCCCTGCGTACGCCAATGCGCTAAGGTATATATAGTAGAAAATTTGTAGCCTGATAACAAGGCTCAAATCATGCTACATTTATAGAGCATCGGATTTTGTAGCTGATACAATGGTACACATTTTTACATATATATTAGGAATCGCAATCTGTAGCTGCATAACAATGGCTTACAAATCTGCTATGTATATAGCCCAACGAGTTCTGTTAGATGATAAAGCTTAAAATCTGCTACATATATTAGGATCGAATTCTGTTAGTGATACAATTGGCTACAAATCCTTTTAACATATTATATAGGCTCGAATCTGTAGCTGATAGCAATGGCTACGAAATCTTTGTCATATATATAGGCATTCGAATCTGTAGCTGAGTACAATTGGCCTAAAATCTTTTAATCTATAAGTTCGTTCAAGCCTGTTAGCCAGTACAATTGGGCCTACAATTCTGCTAATGTATATAGTTTGCGGCAAGTGTGGGCAAGGTTGCTATATAGTTTGGCAATGGTGGAGCGGACTTGCAAACTTGAATTATTAGGCCTACGAAAATGTTATTTTCATCAGTTTTCTTACATGTGTTTGGCAAATCAAATTGTGTCTTTGTTAAACTAATAAATGATTATATTAGATAATTTGATAGCCCATTAGGAATATTCTTACTAGTTTGCCTCAGTTATATACTCGCATACGCCACAATGCATTTTAGAATGTGTAGTTGAAATAAGGGATGTTTTCAGCATGCGACAATCTTGAGATTGCAGCCAACTAGCAAATCCGCAGGTTTGGCAGCCACTATTCACTGAGACGTATCTCAAGATTGTGCAAATTTGCTAAGTTTGGGGTACGAAAGGCCATGCATGCCGTGGCGCGCGAGGTTGACACTTTGGTGTCTTCCAATCCAGCCTACGCGCCACAGACATCTGACATACTTTTAAGCATTGGGAACCATTGCACCCACAAATCGCGATCTTCAGCGCAACTAGGCATTCTGCTATGGTTAAAACGGCTTTTCTACGTAAGAGTTTGCCATAAATACGAACTAACCGACACTGTTTAGCGCACTGCGGCTATCGTCCTTCGGTTGCAATTTCGCATCTCGTAATCATCAATAAGCCCGCCTTCTTCGTTGAGTGGACATGAATGGGGCGTCACTGACGTGACAGATACTGTACCTTACGTCTTTAGCCAGCCTGTTTTACTTTTCGTAAATATGAAAGTGCCCGCCGTATGCTTTCAGCATCGAAGTGGAAAATTGTTAGGCATTTTCACCGCTGTCGGAGTGAAGAGTGCGTCATATCATTGCACATGAAGTTTTTTATTCACAATTTATATTATTCAAAATCCCTAACGCACTACTCGCATTGTTTTAGTTTCAATGAACGTAGCTGATGTGTGTGACGTCTTTCCTCCCCGCGGCTTTTATGCTTGCTTAGCGGGCACCTCGAAATTGACGTAAACTAAATAAAAATGAAATCTAATCGGAGGCAGGCACCTTCGCAAAAGCGTGTTTGGTTTAATATAGCTTACAACAAAACAACCCCACCTCATTAAGACTTACGTAGTTCTGAGATTGATAACCTCGTAATTTCTAGCCTTGGTTCTTAAGGTGCACGGAACTTTTACAATTTTGTTGGTGTCAGATTAGTCACGAGATATGTCACAGTAAGCTACTAACGTTATATATGTTCACTACGTTCAAACCTAATTTTGCACACAGGCGGTCGCATCATTGTGAATTGTGAATATTTATTTGAGACGTTTCCAAATGTGCCTGTTGATTCAACAGTCTGTATACGTCAATGCACGTGCGGTCAAGAGCCATAAAACTCACACATTGTCATTCTCCTGTTATTGTTTACGCCTGAATGCGTGATTGATCAGGGAGGGGTGCATATTAGAGGGAGACATTTTCTTTGGGGTTCCGAAAAACACAATTTCACATGGGCCATTTAAATTTGAAGCTCTGCATAATGGACCCCCAACAAGCCCTTTGACTGACTAGTCAAGAAATTTAAAGGTCTGTATATTGCTCTTATTTAGCCGCCAATAGTTCTTATTTAGAACAAAGTATTCATTGTTATTTTCTAAAACTACAGACCATCTGCTGACGGCTGTGGTGACGTGCGCCGGGCCTCGTCGAATTTGGCGCACGTCTCCACTGCGGACAGCGCTTCATACTTGAACATCCCCACGGTCGCGTGCGCATATCCCGCGGAACTGCGCATCTCATCCGCACGCAGCGCTCAGGATCAATAGCAAAGCTGTGCCACACAATCGTGTATCATGTCTCTCTGGATTATTTTAGCACATATGCAAACTCTTTATACACTATTACAGGGGTACTGGTATTATTGCGCCGTGTTGCGTAAAGATACTAAGTTGATCCATTCTTCACCCTACTGTTTTACTCTACAATGAAGGCCTTTCAATTTCTGCAAGAATTGTACTGCAGGGTAGGTGAACTGCAGAGGTGGCATTGTTGTTATACCTTCGCCCAACGGAGTTGGAGGAGGTTATGTGATCGGTCTGGTGCGATCGTGTGTTAGTGTGTTCGCGCGATTGATATTAGCGAGCCAGCCAGCCAGCTCGTAACACATACATGTTACATGCTGGCAGAGGTATGCACTCTCCGTGAGTGCCCTCTGTCTAGTTTTAGGTAGGCTGTGTGCAGCGTACCTTAATAAATTATAATCTATAGAAACAAAATTTACTAAGTCTTGATCCCTACTAAATACAACAAACCAGTAACACAGAATACAGCACATGTGGCAACACAATCTCAACGTGTGTGTGTGTGTGTGTGTGTGTGCGTGCGTGCGTGCGTGCGTGCGTGCGTGCATGTGTGTGTGTGTTTGTCTCTCCGTGTGCGTGCACGTGTATGTGTGTGTGTTTGTCTCTCCGTGTGCGTGCTCGTGTGTGTGTGTGTGTGTGTGTGTGTGTTTGTCTCTCCGTATACGTGCACGTGTGTGTGTGTTTGTCTCTCCGTGTGCGTGCACGTGTGTGTGTGTTTGTCTCTCCGTGTGTGTGCGTAAAGTTATAACCATGGGTGACGAGCATAGATTTAAGCCACTACTCGTCACCAATTTCACTTTTTATAATTCTGGCGATGATCTAACACTGTATTAAACAATGTTATCGGTTAGGTTTCAAGAATCAGTGGACCATGACTTTCGTAGACGTGACCTGAACAGATCAACACATGTCACATGTCATCTGCCAGCGTCACAGTTGACAAAGCTGTCGGGGTCAGGTATATCTGTGAGGTAAGTTTCGCCTCATTACTAAAGCCCTTACTGCACTAGTTAAATTATATTAATAATTAATGATAATGAACTGCATATAAGTCATAATTAAAGATTTCTAATGATTTAAAATTGGTACTTGTTCAGTGTTCAAAATTACTGTATACGCCATATTTTTCGCGTACAGATATTTTCGCGAATTCAGACTTGACAGACAATTTTGCGAGTGGTTAATTTCGCCGTCGGTGAATTATGAAATATTTGGTATTATTCGGTATGAAGTATTCGCGGTCGGGGACGCGTTCGCGAAATTCGCGAAAATTAATCCACCGCGAAATATACAGCTTATACAGTATTTGATTATATGTGGTTAAAAGCCCTGCTGCCAGCATGTAGTTGTTGAGTAATATAAACTAGCTCCATCAATGTAGCGTATTGCTCCATTAGAATTTGGCCCAATATATTTATTATAATTATGTTGAATGTAAAGACGAAAGGCAAAAGAAGCACTCTGTATTAGAGCTGTGCGTCGGATCCGATAATCCGAATCCGATCCGATTCGGATTCGGATCGGATTTACAATTTTTAAAGAATCGGATTCGGATTCGGATTCGGATTCCACACTTCTCTCCCGATCCCGGCGATCCGAATCCGAATCCGACAGCATTTTTGAAAATCCGACTCCGAATCCGAATCCGACGACAATTTTCGTGTTTGTGTTGTGTGTGTGACAGAGAGAGAGAGAGAGAGAGAGAACCAGAGAGGGAGTGTGTATGTGTCAGAGAGAGAGACGAGTCGTGTGGCGTGTGTGTGTGGTGTGAGGAGAGAGAGAGGTGTGGTTGTTTTGTGTTGTGTAGTGTGACCAGAGAAGAGCAGAGAGGTCGTGGTATGTTTGTGTTGTGTGTGTGACAGAAGAGGGGGGAGAGAGAAAACGAGAGAGAGGGAGTGTATGAGTCAGAGAGAGAGAAAAGAGAGAGGTGCGTACGTCGCGCGACGTGTGTTTTGTTGAGAGAAGAGAACACAACCCCCACCCCCCCCTGAGAGGGATGTGTGTATTGTAGTCTGGAGAGAGAGGGGTTTGCGGCGCGCGCCCCAAGCGGCGTGTGGTGTGTGGAAGTTGTGTGGTGTGAGTGTGTGTGTGTGTGTGATGTGTGTGTGTGAAATTATCTGTTTGGGTGTGTGTGTGTGATTGTGTCATGTGGTGTGTCGTGTGTGAATGTGTGTGTCTGAGTGTTTGGGCGTGTGCGAGAGAGAGAAAGAGCAGACCGTGTTGTGTTTGTGTTGTGTGCTGCTGGACACAGAGAGATAGATGAGAGAGAGAGGAGGCGAGAAAGACCGAGGCGCGTTGAGAACCAGAGAGGTGCGCATAATATGCCTTTGCGCGTGTGTGTGTGTGAGAGAGGAGATGAAGAGATGAGAGATGAGTAGGAGAGAGAGGTCGTGGCGCAGTGTGTATGTGTGTGTGTGTGGTGAGAGAGAGCAGCAGAGGACGAGAGAGGAGAGAGATGTGTTGAGCGTGCTTTTTCTGTGTTGTGTGGTGTGCGCGCCCGCCGCCCTGCGCGTTGTGGTGTGGTGTGTGTGTGTTGCTGTGTGGCAGTCTGTGTGTGTGTGTGGATGACTGTTGAGAGAGGAGTGAGGAGATGAGAACGAGAGAGAGAGAGAGAGAGAGGTTGTTTTGCAATGTGTTTGGCCGTTCGGTGGGTTGACAGAAGAAGAGGAATACAATAAACCAACCAGGAGGTTCAGGCAATGAATCAGCGAAAGCCGTTGGACAACGTTGGATGGATTATCGTTCCAGATTCACCACCCCCTGATCATCCCGTTCTTTACGGTTCTTACAGTCCCTGTCACCCCATCCCTTTTTGATCTCACAACCCAAAGTTGATGTTTGAACAAATTATAACACGAATTTCTTACGACTGCATGGACTCTCACACAATTTACCAATATTCTATGTTCGAGTTATTCGGGTCGGATTCGGATCCATGGATTCGGTATCGGATTTAGCGATACACTATCGGATCGTTCGGATTCCTGGGATTCAAAAAATGCCATCGGATTCGGACATTCGCGAATGCGGTATTCAAATAGTGCCGATCGTATTCGGATTCGGATTCGTGATTTTAAAAATGCCCTTGTCGGGATCTGGTATTTTTGACTGTTTTCACTTTGCTCGGATCCGACGCACAGCACTACTCTGTATGGTGCTTTGTTAGTGAAATTTTATTGTTGAATCTGCAAACTACTCACTTGTGCGCCTTATCGTAACATGTAGTTTTCACCTTCCAAGTGCAAACTCCCTCCGTTTGCTGCCGACTCTCTCTGTTAGAGGGCATGGAGGCCAGTGGACTCCCTAAATCAAAACTCTACCCCTATCTAACTTCTACCCCTGCTTGTTGTTGCCGTACTAGTACGTTTAAATTGCCATTTAATTGTAAACCAAATCCAATGTGTAGTGTAATGGTAAGGGGGATAATTGATCTATCTACCTGGCGTCTTTTACACACTGCTCTAAATAATGTGCTACAAAGTAACACAAAGTTGTCATTTTGGTGTGAATACGTGAAAGACGCATACATATTGGGTGTGCTTCACCGGCTTGGGTTCCAAGTGCCACAGGGTGGCGGGGTTATCCACCTCAGGAGAATAGGTCAGCTACCTTTTAGGGAACATACTGATGCATGGGTCTGTAGGCACCGTTCTAAATCAATAAATGTCATGTCTGGAAACACCACTTATCACAAATAACATATCTACATTATATGAGCATTTGACAAATATTTTTGCCTGTTTGGTATTTTCTATGGCATGCGTTTATTATCGAAAATCGCAGTTCATGGTTGTAAAGAGAAAGAGAATTGGAGAATTGTGTTTCTGACAGATTGAAAAGATTGCTTGAAGTGACTAACAGTAACAGCTTGGAATCGTGAGAAAATTAAGTAAGTTGAATGTCTGTATAAATTCTGAATCATGAAGGGGCAAGTTTATGTCATTTAGAAAAGGCTGTCCATTTGTAGAACTAGATTCGTTATATTAGTAGAACTTAGTGTGACCCAACCGTTCAAGGGATCATCTGTACATACAAACAGCGTGAAAGATCGGGAAAGCCAAATGCAAGTTAGAGAAACAGAGTGCAAAGCCAGAGAGTTAGTTTTGCAAAAGCTAGGTGCTGAATGCGTACGACACACACACATGCTTTTCACGTATATATTTTTTGTTTCAATGGTAAGAGCATAGCATATCAGGAATTTTGATGTGTGAAGAATTGAATGAACTAGTTTAGGAAAACCGTTTATTTATGTACAAGGCCTGTAAGTGATCGAGGCAGATATGGATAGGCAACCCTCCGTCATGGATACCCGTCTCGATGATTATCTAAAAAAATTCTATCATTAAACTGGAACTAACATTTGCTCCACAGGTGGGCTTGCCAAGGCATGTCCCCATTGTCATAGGAGGTCAGCGGAGGACGTAAATGACGTCGTACGAGTTGCGTCCTGAATGTTGATCCGAATCCTCAGACATCGGTTCGATTTCGTTGCAGGTCAGAATGCGGAACGCCCTCGTCGAAAAGAAGGTTCGCGAGGCAGGAGTGCGAGCTGTTGTTTGACGTAACGGACGTACAGCCGGGCGGGTGCTTCTTGGAGTGTTTGACCGAGGCCAAGTCGACGAGATGAGCATCGGTGTCGGCGTGAGCATAGTAGGACTGTTCGCTGGGATGATTGCGTTGGCTGGCTTGTTGTTATTAGCGGGCAACTGGTTTATCTACACCTCGTTTTAAGACCGCGGTTTTTTTCTCCGATATGATGGGCACACTATGTATATACACATTACACAGCAAGTGCTTATACTTAGGCCAAACAAAAAAATAGGTGTGTTTCCTATTGCATCGAAAACAAAAGTAGGGTAGGTAGGTAGGGTTTTTTTTATTTATTTTTTTATTTATTTTTTATCTTCGTTCCTAATATCGGCCTCTGTGGCATGCTATAAAGTGGTGTATAGGTAGGAATAAGTTTAGTAAGCAAGTCGCAGAACGTGTTTGTATAAAAACCGGAAGTTTTGTCTGTCAGATTTTAAATGGAAAAAAACAA
>NW_014578410.1:77350-80258 GCF_000485595.1 Priapulus caudatus
CGAGGACCGCGAAAACAGGTCCCGCCGACCCCAACAGAGCTCCATAAAGATTTAAGTATGCTACTCTGTACATCAGGCCAAAAAGATCAGCCCTCTTTTGAGTTTTGCTCTACCTATAAATTGATGTAAGTCAGATCTTCAGATCGATCAATACAGACTTTCGAACGTTACTTCATCGTCTTGGATTCTACACGCTTTCGAGATTAGTTTCGTTCAAAAGACATGACATCTGAATCTCCGATTCCATTCTTTTTTCAAATCTTTCGCCTAATGATCGTCTCGCGCCTCTTGAACGTGAACATGGACCGCACGTTCCCGCCACCAGTTAAGATGCCAGGCGTGGTAGAATGGGACCGCCGGCTTACGTCGTGCCCGGATGCGGAGAAACGAAGTGTCGAGGGTATTAAGGACGAATCGACCAGCGTGCCGACAGCGACAGCAGAGACGGCCGAGGAAGGAGACGGGGCGCCCCGAGGTAGTGTCGGACGTCGAAGAGGAAGCCAAGGAAGCTTGCAGACGTCGAAAGAAAACTCGACTGCTGACGTCGCGCTACTTTGACTCGGAGGAGTTGCTTCGGCGACGGAGAGATGCGCCAGGCCGACGACGAGAACTGGCAATGCAGCGGCACGTGTCGCGAGGAAGTGGCATCCAGTAAGGTGGGCAGAGCTTGCCAATTACAGGGCAACCACGGCGTGTCCGACGACGCTAGGCTAGCAGCGACGACGAGGTGGATGCCGTCAGGTGACAATATCACACGCGCGGCCCCGAAGCGTGGTGGCCGCCGCGCCGGGCAACGACCCGGACGGCCGCGGCCCCGAAGCGTCGCGGCCCGCAAGCCAACGGACGTCTCGCTCAGCACGAGAACGTCGCTGGTCGCCGCGTGCCCCCGCTGCCGCGCCGGATCCTACTGGCGCACCGACCTTTCAAACCAAGGCCGAGTTGGGCCGGTATGAACGGCACAGCGGCGGCGCCGCCTACATCTGTGAGTAACTCTGCGGCGAAGAACAGTTCTCGGTGCGCAGCACATCTTTTCTACCACATCACGCCACCAGCACAGGAAGCGGCGTGCGTCTGCGAGACAAAGTGCGGTGTCGTCTCTGCTCCAGCATGGCAGGGCTGGCACGGCGCACGAAGATGTGCGTGAGCACAGTGAGCGCGGCGGATCGGCGTGCTCCGGCGTTTGGGGGGCGACGCCGCTTCTTAATCAACCCCTTCGCGCTGGCGTAAGCACGCAGCGCGGGCCACGACGCGCACGCGCCGCCGCACGATTCTCGTGCTCTTACGCTGCGCTGCCGGCGGCGCGTTCTTACGAGGCGCAAGCACCTCGAGGTGCAACATGCTACGGCACAAGACCGATAGAAAGCCGCTGGGCAGTGGCCGGCACTGCGAATATCGTCTGCCAAGCCTGCGAAACTCCATCAAACTACCACGTGAAACAAGTACCGTATCCCGGACAAGGCGCCGCACAAGTAGGGGGCGGCTGTGACTCCCTGCGAAGGTCCATCCGGGGGAGAGGGGTATTGGGGGCCACTAGGGGGCGACACGTCGGAAGTGGTGCTGGGGGTTTTGGCTGGCTGCGCCCTGACCGTCTTTCTTGTGCATGTACTACTTTTAATATCTTGTATCTTGTAAATGTACCCCAGATGTTGTGAATGTGTTTTGCAAGGCTTGGTTTTTTTTTTACCGAAATTTGTAATTTAACCTTTTGTTGTATGTTAAGTAGTTCTGTTGTTGTAATAGTATAGTAAGTACAAGTAATTATATAATATATATATATATATACTATATAAGTGTTGTGAGTATACATAAGTCATCATATATATGACCTATCAGTGGCTCGAAATAAGGGATAAAAATGTGGTTGTCCCTACGGAGCAACCCAGCATCAAATTCGGGTTGTCTGGCAAAAAATTTCTTATGTCCCGCAAAAAAATATCCACAAAATTTCCTATTTTCAATCACATAATAATAATTAATATGGTCAGAAAACACCCAAAAACACTGGTGTGGCCAGGATTTTTTAACAAGGGGGGCCAAAAACAGCGAACTGCGCAAAATAGTGGATGACTTAATATTTTAATGGCTCGATCCTCCGCCTCCCTTTCCACACCCTACGGCTCCTCTACCTCTCAGCTCTGCAATCTTTGTTTTGGGCGCCATGCAAAAAGGCGACATTTTTGTTAATTGTTCTCTGCTCCGAAGATATGTAATTGTTCAGTGGTGGGTCTAGGATTCCAAGGAGGGGGGTGAAAAACAAGCGGGGGGTATGGGGGTCCTCCCCCAGAAAATTTTGAAAATGTAGATCGCAGGAGATGGTATTTGCGGCCCTTTTGAGTACATGTACAGCCTTCATTGTGACTTTTTTTTTACTTTCGGATCAACATGAATCCCACTGTTGTTTGTTTTGCATGGGCAAAGCCATCGGAAAATTCAAAATAATAATGGAATAAAAATACTAAAATGTAGGGGTGAACTTGCTGGTTTGCTGGTTCCAAATCGAGTTCACCTCTCATAAATCAGAAAAACCGACATATACCAGTGTTGGAAATAGCAGCTGGTATGCGTCGCTTTCCCACACCATAGATTAATGGCGGGCCGCTAGGCTATAAGTGCTCTTGGAGAACCCCTGAGAAAATAAAGTGCGTTTTTTCGTCAACTTTTTTCTTGGTTGTCCACCGGACAATGTCTCAGACTGTTTAGGTTGTCCGGCACAAATTCTGGTTGTCTCGGACAACCGGACAACGCTTATTTCGAGCACTGACTATATATACTCACAACACACACACCTCTCTCTCTCTCTCTCTCTCTCTCTGTATATATATATATGAACTACGATGTAGTCCGATTGTATAAGTGTAATTATGTATAATTATGTATAAAAATATATTCCAGTAATGTAGCATTTGTT
>NW_014578411.1:0-19477 GCF_000485595.1 Priapulus caudatus
TAGAGCGAGGGAAATATGACCAAGCGTCAAGATAAGCGTCAAATAAGGTCGTAGTGACCTGTTTTGGTACGCGAACACTTCTCCCCCAAGATGTGTAAGTTATACCAAGTTTGTAGTGCTAGGTTAATTAAGGGCTTATTAAAGCGGAAGGGAAATATGATCAGCGTCAACGGTAAAGGTCAAATAAAGGATCGTAAGGTGAATCTCGGTTTTGGTAGCGCTAGGTGATTGGGGCCACATTTAGAGCGGAAGGGGAATATGATCAACGGGTCAAGGTAAAGGGTCAAATTAAAGGTCGCAGTGACTGGTTTTGGTACGCTGCGCACCTTCTCCCAAGATGTTCAGTATACAAGTTTGTATTGCGCTAGGTCAATTAGGGGGCCGATTAGAGAGGGAACGCGGAAATATGATCAAGGTTCAAGTAAAGGTCAAATAAAGTGCAGTGACCTGGTTTTGGTAAGCTGCGCACCTTCTCCCCACAGAGTGTGTCACGCTATACCAAGTGTTTGGTAGTGCTTAGTCAATTTAGGGGTTCGAGCCTTACAGAGCGGCAAGGGAAATTGTCTGCGGCGGCGGCGGCTGGGGAGGACAGGACCATAGTATCGCCGCCGACTTCGTCGCGGGGACTAGAATAATATGATTTAAGGAGCGTCAAACCTTGTTCAACAAAACTTTGCCTTCTGCAATGAACTGTGCAACTGTTGCCTACACCTCACAAATAGCAAAGCCAGTTCAGTCCTTTGTTACACCAGTCACAAATCCATGTTTAACCCTTCCTCTTGAGGTCAAAAGCTTAGTCCGACACTACTCTTCGACATGTACAGCGACAGAAAGTACAATTTTATGGTGCTTTCAATAGCGCGCGTGTTCACACTGGCGCGAATAAGCGCAGGGATGCAATCCCGGTTTTTGCCATCGGCGATCGACAATACCTGAGATTATACAGTGTGAACGCAATAATACTCACTAATAATCGCGATCAGCATCGCGCTCCAAATCGCAGCTTGTTGACATGCGATTATTTGACAAGTAGCGCGAATTATTTGCGTGTGATGAACGCTCGTGGCCAATAACTCCCGGTATTTTCTATCCCATCATTTCAAGCGACGTGAGCAGTGAGCGTATGCGCATGTGAGCAATCATTCCGGCATGTGGCATGCGCAGCTTCGATTAATAGAATGATCCCGCTCGCGATTAGCGAGATATTTCCGCCTGGAGTGAACAACGACACAATTATCTCGGTATTTCATCGCGATTATCATCCGGATTTTCTTGTGCTGTGAAGGCACGCCTATTATAGCATGAAAAATGGTAGGGTCACCGCTGAAACAAAAAAGTTTTCAATCGTTTCGTCAGCCATGTCCTCAGAAAATATCTGCCCTGTGCCCATTGCCTTTTGACTGTGACCTCCAATTTCGCACAGTCATGTCCTGCTCCTACCATGATCCTAATACACCGATATTCACGAGCCTAGGCTCGCAGCCGTTTTAGATTTGTGCCGCAATTCTGCATTTCCTCCCCATACCTTAAGTTAGGAGGGATGCTTCCCTCTTTTTTACACTCTTGACCCTTGACCTTTGACCCCCAGTTCAAACTCCCAACTCGTTTTCGGCGTGACCCACGTCCCGACTTTAGGAATCCGTACGTCGACGCCCGTTTAGATGCCGAACTTGTTGACGGACGCCGGTACGGGATGCACGCACGCTCATGCGAGTCTACAAGCTGCATCTGACTATGTCAGATGAGCTAAAAATAATAAAAATAAGATAACCATAAATTATAAACTAACGCGATAATAAATAAATAAATAACGCGATAATAAATAATACAAAGGATACTGCCGAAGAAGCAGGCGGTGGAAACGACGCAGATGAGCAAACGCAGCATGAAGGTCGAGCGGGAGCTCAGCTCGCGGCACATGCGGTACGTCATGTACAGCTGGACCCACCCGTAGATGATCCCAAACCCGAACGCCATCATCGCACCGACACCGTGCACCACCATCATGCTGGTCTCCTGCAGCGAGAAACACGCACAACGTAGAGAGTGGAAGAGAGAGAGCGAAGAGATGGAGAGAGAGAGAGAGCGAGACAGAGAGGAAGAGTGAAGAAAGGGAGGGAGAGAGACAGAGAGAGAGAGAGAGAGAGCGGGTGGTGGTGCTCGAGAGTCAGAAGGAGGACGAGAGCTAGAGAGTAGACGAGAGAAGAGAAAGATGAGCGAGAGAGAGTAGAGAGAGAGAGAGAAGAGAGAGAGAGACAGAGAGAGAGACAGAGACAAAGAAAGACAGGAAGAGAGAGAAAGAGAGAAGAAAAGGAAGGGAGAGCGGGCAGGAGAGAGAGACAGAGACAGAGAGACAATGAGAGAGACCGAGAGATAGAGAAAACAGCAGGTCCATATATCTTACTCTATGATGATATATAAGTGTATCTATATCGCGCGTGTAAACAGCACTTTCGCGAACGACTCTCACCTGACAGTTTGCGACAAGTGACGCCCGAATCGCAACAACGCCTCAGCACGAGGATATCTTGTTGCAGGCGAAGGGAACACTGTGGACCCTCTCTGTGCGTAACTTATCGTTTGCCGATATCGCACGTACACCGACAGCCCAACTGCAAACGGAAACCATCGTAAAACCAGTGCATGTTGCTGACTGTAAGTGACCAAACTGGCGGGTGATACTCCATTAGGAGTGTTCCCAACTTTAATGTCATTAATGGTCATAATAACATATAATATATATATATATATATATATATAATATATAGATATATTATATATGGTCATGGTCATGGAATCCATGGTTCATATATTAGCTTTGTGTTATGTCATTTAGGTTAGGGTTAGGCGTTAGGGTTAGTAATTATCATCATTATAATGAATAGTTAATCATTAATGATATAAAAGTTGGGAACCTCCTAGATGGAGCATAGCAAACTCGTCGGGTCGCTGACATAAGCTAACTAGTGTACGCTCGGCTGTGCTTAGCTAGCGAGATCACAAGAGACATGGGAATTTGCGACATTATGTTAGGCAAATGTGCCAGGGACGGCCGGCGAGGACCAGAAGACATTAGTTGGAATATCTTTAGCTTGACTTATATATTCATATTAGTATATTTTAGTGCTGTACTGAATCATATTACGATAGTGTCCTTGTTATCAGGAGTCTATCAATATTAGAGACTGCCTGGTGTGTATTATGTATGATCAACGATACTCACTCAGTAACGGGCACTAATGTTGAGTTAGTTGACCGAAGATCGCAGCTCTCTGGAGGTTCCGTCCCAGTGTCACGAGATTAAAGGGCAACAGTGTGATGATTAGTAAATCTTTAGCAGATCATGAGCCACCTCAGAGCTGGGGGTGGTATTAATATAATCATTTGCACGGCTATTAAGGTTATAGAAAAATAATATTAAAAATGGTAGTGCTTATACTTACTGTAACCCAATTGCTACAAAACTGATAACCATCCAGAAACAGTACGCACATACATACGTATGTGACACATGTATACAGGGGTAGAAATTAACTTTTGAAGCGGAGTCCAACGGCGAACTCCCTCTCAAAAAAAGGAGGTCCACACAGAAAATAGCAGAGTCGGCAGAAGGAGTTCTGCATCTGAGGTTCAAAATTTAATAGTATAACAATAACGCATGTGCTTATATTTTGAAGTATTCATGCGGTTGCACCATCTGCAAATGTTCTCTTGGGCATTAGAAGATGAAAAATCGGTAATCCCACCGAGGCCGTGACTCCGAACAGAACTAGTTAGTCATGGACAGAATTTTCAGGTTAGTCACACGGACTTCCCTGCATATGTCAATCAGGGGAGTCCGACAGTAAAGTCAGGAGTATTGTTGAACTCCAGCTCCGTTAATTTCGCATCCTGCTGATATCAGAGATGTCAGTTGAGAAATGGTAGAGATGTGAGATCGGCGTTGAGCGGAGCGACACCGGGCGAGCGGAGTGAAAGCGACCAAGGGGGAGAGGGGGGTTCACCCCTCCCACAGTATGGAGCTTTTTCGAAAATGATGTTTGAAAATGGGCAATTTAGTGATCTATGGTACAGGGGTGACCAAAAAAATGCACCCAATCAAGTGTTAATAACTTTTTGATATTGATGTAACCCTGTTCATTTTCAGATTTAAAGAGCGTGAAATAGTGCCAATCAGATTAGATCCACGAGTTTTCAAGAGTTTGGACTCCTTCGGACAGAAATCGATGGTCCTGTGCGAAACTGCGTACTTTTCGACCAAATCGTTCAAAACTGCCTCAAACACGTTTCACAGAATGAATTTCAATTGCCGCAACCTATCCAAACAAAGACTCCATTCTAAGAATGGGTCACAGAAGTTCAGGGTGCATGGGACTGTCAAGAAACACCTCAAGCCAAATGGAATACTCAAGACACCACGACTCGGAGACAAAGAAGTGCAAGGACAGGGGACATCACTCAGTCTAGGACCTCGGTTGCGAGTCCAAAGATAGTCGTTACGTTGGCGCAGCCAACATTTGGCGCATTTCCGAGGGAGTCTCGAGGGAGGTATTATCTGGAAAAAAGTCAGCGGTTATGCTTATTCTATCCTGTATGCGGTACGAATGAGATCCTGATCATAAGTTTTTTTTATGACTCATCATGTGTGCTGCAGAATTGAAACAGTAAAACAAATAACTCCGAGTACTGCAAGCATAATCCATGCGGGATATTGGCTTCCAAGCAGGACAAATAAAATGCGCGCACGATTGCGCGCTGGCGCGCCCGCTTATAGCGTATACGTATTATACGGCATACGGCGCGGACGCGAGCTACGCTAGCTGGGCGGCTGATCGAGGCCGCCGCTGCTTCATCGGGCCTTGCCCTTCGTACTAGTATACTGCCATTACTGGTATAATCTGGGACTGAAAATAGGTAGTTTTAATGATTTATTTATTTATTTTTATGTTTTGCGCTGACAAATTCAGAGCATTGAGCGTCGAGATGTGAGAATTGGACCAAACTGCGCGAGTTCACGCTTCAATGCGTGAGACTTGACATGTCTGCACTGTATACGGTTAATATCATGCAGCACAATCTAATGCAATGTACGTATTTTTTGCATGATCATGGTATTACCAGAACACTTGGAATGGTGACTACCCCATGTATGTAAACACGTCGTTCGATGAACACACCACATATTATTATGATATATTATATATACGTATTTGTCTATGTAAACGTGAGACCATATAAATATAATCAGGGTGTATCAAATTGATACACTCCTGATATAATATACACGGTAAGTCACGTTGCGTAAATAGCAAAGTAAGAAATAAACAATGTCGCATCGTCGTTATGAATTAGGAATTGCGGTGCTTCCAATGCGTCGGTATAATATAAAGTTACCTGATGTATGGACAGCAGAGTTTCCAACATTCCCGTACTATCGCCGTATAACTACCTGAGAAATTAACCATAAAAATTTAAACCAACCCAAAGTGTCAGCGAATGTGTAGTGCGAGTTTATACTCTATGGAGTCCGGCTAGAGGTTATGGGCAGTTCATTTAGACATGTGCAGCTGCAGTTAAGCACGCGGGGAAAAGGAAATGAAAGTGTCAATGACACTGTATGCTCACCTTGGCATGTGATAGAAGAGGGAGCGGGGGGAGTATAAAAGCAAGAGTATATATGAGAACTCCATTATATAGATTATCCGCATACTATACACTTGATAAGATATATGCATAAGTTTTGATGCAAAAATATATGTTTCAGATCTTAGTAAATCTTGACTAGAGATGGTGCCTACGCCTAAATGATCGCCATTTGGTTTTTCGAATATCGCGCAAATAAAACAATAAATTATTCCAGTCAAATTACTTGTACGAAAGAATCAAACACAACATTAACAGTTATTAGGTATGTGTGTAGAGTTGTCGAGCCAGTTAGAGAAATAAACGTAATAGCGCGTTGTTATCTCTTCCATAAGGTAAAACTGTTTTGGGCTAGCCTTACAGCATTTCACTAGCAAATTTAACAAAAGTCGATCATGAATTTAGATGGCCATTTTTATTTTTGCCCAAAAGAGTGGGCGGGGCTCGAAAGTAGGTTGACTGCGTGCTGACAAAAATAGGAATCTCTCCATAGAGTAAAATTAACTGTAGTTCAATTTGAAACATGTGCGGTCAAACGGTTCTTGCGTTTCTTTGACGTAGACAACACTGAAATGCATAGTAAAATGCCAAAATCTACCTAAGTTGATAATTTAGAAAATCAAAACCGCGTGTGATATGTTTTGGGGCCAGTCTTATTCATTCATACTAGAAATGAGCAAAATCCGTTGACCTGAATTGACTTGATGGCCATTTAGCCAGTTATTTGCCAAAAAGAGTGGACGGTGCGCCTCGAAAGTAGGTCGACAGGCCGTGCTTCAAATAGACGTTCAACGCTCTCCATAGGAGTAACACACTGCATGCCAATTGAAACATGTGGGTCAATACGGTTCTTGAGTTATCGTTGACGTAGGCAGACACTGAAATGGACCATTTTTTTTTTTTTTTTGTGAAATTGGCCAGAATCTTCCTAATTTTGCATTAATAATAAAAATAAAATAAAAACCTTGTGTGATATGTTTTGGGCAGTCCTCATTCATTCAATACCAGAATGACGCAAATTCCATTGACCTGAACTCACTTATTGGCCATTTCCATTTTTTAGCCCAAAGTGGACGTGGCTCGAATGTAGGGTATAGCTGGGTGCCTCCAAAATAGGACTTCAAGACCTCTCATTGTAGTAATAACTATTATGCAATTTGAAAACAGGTGGGTCAACGGTTCTTGAGTTATCGTTGACCGTAGCCAATGTTGACGACGGACAACGACGGCAGCCCCCATGGCAAGGGGCTCATTCTTGACGATGTCAAGGCAAGCTAAACTGGGTTTGTAACGTGAACGGAGGAAGAAAAGTAAACAATACAAACCACTGCATGGCCTTTTCATGATAGAATTATTTGTGTTAAATTCGTATATGGTCTTCGGACGAAACGAGTATGCATTCCACTTATATACAAACCCCACTACCTGTCCACGCGCCCTGGCCAACCCGTATTGTTGCTTGGAACCTGAGAATCCTTCTACGTTAAGTCTGCACTCAAGTATGTTCGTGGTAATAAATTGTCATAGTTGTTCGAAGACAAAATTCAAGTACAAATGTACTTATTATTATTTACGGTGATAGGTCTATTATCCCCAGGGTTACTGCGGAACGTAACCTGGGTCGATCCGGTATACCCGAACTACCCTGGTACTAAATATACTATCTAATATGGCGGACCGTACCTCGCCTACTCCACCCCCCACACCACCACTAACGAGTCTAGGGAAGTCGCTAGCGCGTTACTGGGCCTTAACCCTAGCCCTAACTTAACCTAACCCTAAACCCTAACCATGCAGCTAGATAGCTTACCAGGTACGTTCGGATATACCGGGACTACCCACGGTACGTGCGGCAGTACTGGGGATATTAGACCTTCTCAGATAATTTACATGATACTTCACGAGATTTATAAGGTGATGCTACCGAATGGAGACAACAGCGCAGCAAGTATAGGTATCCCATCCCGCTCTGCTCGGCTGTGTTAGCGTGCCTACTTATAAAGTCTTTAGACAACAGAAGATGACAGTTTACAACACAAATTACGAAGTTACATACAGTAAACACATATCATCCCTTACCTTATTTACATCTAAAGGCCTTTGCTCCCCCTCGCGCTCTCTCTCTCTCTCTCTCTCTCTCTACTTATGCCCAGAGACAAGGCTTATACAACTGCTCTCATTCTCTCCTTCCTTTTCACACTCAGTCACGCTCTCGTCTCTCTCTCGCTAGCTTATTTTTCATTTGCACACTGTTTCATTGCTTTCATCGTTCCCCTTCCTTTCCCCCCCCTCTCTCTCTACTTCTTTCTCAATCCTCCACCCTCTCTCTGCGTTTCTCTTTCATTCTCGCCCCTCTCTGTTTCACTCTTATTTTCTTCCTATCTCTCTCTCGCTCTTTCTCTCGTGTTTTCTCTCTCTCTCTCAGACTCCAACTTGACCACAATAACGGGTAAATACACATATAGGCCTACTCCTACATTCAATGCACCAATTACCAATTAATCCCCTAAGAGTAATAATGGACACTTCGAAACGCCTTCCACGTTTTTACCTAGCGAGATTACTTTCCGCTCACTCACGTGGCATAACCACCCACCTCTCCTTACCCTCAGAGGGGGGGGGCGCCCACCTTTCCGGCGAAAATGACACTGATCTCGAGTTCCTGTGCCGTGGGCTGTCTGAGGTGAAACTGTAGGTAGTATTTGAAAGCTGCAGGAGCGACTAATTGACTACTTTATATATCTACTAGTCTATATAACTAGCAATCACTAAATGCATCGAGCTAAGTTGCAGTTGCAGGTCCATCGACTCATATCGTAAAAATTACCGCCATCAGTAGGCCTACAGTGGCCTGAGTAGGTATCACTATATCAGGCTATCAGTATCAGCTTACTAAATGTTACAACTATATCAAGCCACTCTCACTTAGAAATGAAGACGCGTCAACGTCAGTTTCTAGCGGGGCTTATTTTTATCGTTGTCTCATGTACAGCTTATTGATCACACATTAGATTCTAATAATCTCTCTCTCTCGTGGCCCACTCTGGCCACACTTGTCGCGTTTACAGGCGTGGTTTTTGCTTTCTTTTTTTTTCTTTTTTTCTTTTTTCTTCGCTCGAGCCAAATGGGCTAGATCGGCTCGGGTTCAAGATTTGCTCAGGCTGCGTTTGATCGGAGCGTTCACACGTACGCAAGTGAATACTGTCTGTAAAATCAAATTCAATTCAAATACAATTTTATTGCACAAATATCTCACAGATAATACTTAATAAAAAATTAATTTATAATTGGCACGGGCTAATTAGGCTCGCGGCCAAAAACGTCCGTCAGTGAACGCTCGCGGCTCGAGGCCAAATCTGGCGCGGGCCGAATTAGGGCTCGGGCCAAAAACGTCCGTGCATAGATACTACCCCAAGGGTTAGGGTTAGGACTATGAAAGGTTAGGACTATGAAGGGTTAGACTTGCCAGTCACAAGTAAAGAGGGAGAAATCGAGGAGATGAGTACAGAGAGAGAGAGAGAGAAAATGAGAAAGAGAGGAGAAAGAGAGAGAGAGAGAGAGAGACGAGAAAGAAGGAGAGAAAGCAGGCGAGTGAAGGGAGAAGGAGAAGTGGGGAGGAGGGGTTATCGATATAACAGCCGGCGAGAGAGGAACCCGTTGGGCAGTAGCAGTTGTTTAATTAGCTGTGCAGAGGGGAGAAGGAAGAAGGAAGGAAGGAATCGAAGAGGGAGGAATGGTGGCGGAATGGACTGGTACGTCCTATTCAACGTCGGGGCAGACTCACGTAACAGTGTGTAACTAAGCGTGTAAGTACAGAACGTGTAAGGGTAACAGAACAGTGTAAGTAACAGAAACGTTGTAGAGTAACAGAACGTGTAAGTAACAGAACGTTTAGTAACGAACGTGTAAAGTACAGAACGTGTAAGCAACAGACGCGTAAATACAAAACGCCAGTAAAGGCAACAGAACGGTAAGTAAACAGAACGTGTAAGTAACTAAGATTCGTAAGTAAACAGAAGTGTAAGTAGTCTAGACGTGTAAGCTAACAGACGTATAGCTAACAGACACGTGTAGTACAGAACGTGTAAATAACAAAACGTTGTAAGTTAACAAGGCGTGTAAGATACAAGCGTGTACAGTAAATGAACGTGTTAAGTAACTAGCGTGTAGTAACAGAAACGTAAGTAACTAAGCGTGTAAGTAACTATAAGCGTGTAAGTAACAGAACGCTGTAGTATACAGAACGTGTAAGGAACTAATGGTGTGGTAACAGAACGTGTACGAGTAACAGAACGTGCTAAGTACAGAACGTGTAAAGCAAACAGAACGCGTAAATAAACAAACCGTGTAAGCCAACAGACGTGTAAGTAACGAACGCTGTAAGTACTAAGCGTGTAAGTAACAGAACGTCGTAAGTTAACCTAATGCGTGTTAAGTAACGACTGAAGGTCTTATGTTCCCCCGGGGTACCTGCCGCGAATCGTCCCTGGGTACGCGTCCGCGTATACCGGAACGTACTGTGCTATATTATATGCGGACCGTACCTCGCCTACTTCATACGAGTTAGGAGCTCGCCTACCGGCTACTCCCTAATCCTAACCCGAACGCTAAACCCTAACCCTAATCCTAACTCTCTAACCATATCAATATGACCAGGGTACGTTCCGGGATACGGACGTTACCCAGGGTACGTTCGGCAGTACCTTGGAGGACATTAGACCCTATGGCGTACAGTAACAAACGTGTAGTAACGAACGTGTAAGTAAACGAACGTGTAAGTACAGAAACGTTAAGTACACGAACGTTTAAGTAACAGAACGTGTAAGGAACAGAACGTGTAGCAACAGAACGCGTAAATAACAAAACGAGTAAGCAAACAGACGCGGTAAGTAACAGAAACGTGTAAAGCTGAACTAAGCGTGTAATAACAGAACGTGTAAGTAACTAAGCGTGTATAGTAACAGAACCGTGATAAGTATCTAAGCGTAGTAAGTACAGACACGTATAAGTAAACGAACTTTAAGCAACGAAACTGTTGTAAATAAAAAGACACGTGTAGTACACACGTGTAAATCAAAGAACGTGTAAGTAACAGAACGTGTACGTAAACGGACGTGCTAAAAATAACATAACGTGTAAGTAAACAGATAGTGTAAGTAAACAACGTATGTAAGTAACAGAACGTGTAAGTAACAGAAACGTGTTAAGTAAGCCTAAGCGTGTAAGTAACCGAACGCTGTAGTAAACTAAGCGTGTACAGTAACAGAACGGGTAAGTAACAGAACGTATAAGTAACGAACGTTGTAAGTAGACCTACGTGTAAGTAACAGAACGTGTAAGTACAGAACGTGTAAATAACATAACTGTACGTAACAGAACGGTAAGTAACAGACCGTGTAGAATAACATAACGCTTGTAAGTACATAACGTGTAAGTAACAGACGTGTAAACAGAACGTGTAATAACATAACGTGTAGTAACAGAAGTTAAGTAACAGAACGTGAAATAACATAACGTGTAGTAACATAACGGTGTAAGTAACAGAACGTGTAAGTACAGAACGTGTAAATAACATAACGGTAGGACAGACGTGTAAGGAACAGAACGTGTAAATAAATAACGTGTAAGTAACCATAACGTGTAAGTAACAGAACGTGTAAGTAACAAACGTGTAAGTAACAGAACGTGTAAATAACATAACGGTAAGTAACCATAACGGGCCTGTGTAATTAACAGAACGTTATAGTAAAAAACGTGTAATAACATAACGTATAAAGTAACAGAACGTGTAAGTAAATCAGAAGTGTACGTTAACAGAACCAGAGAGACCGGTACAAGATAGCGTTGCGCAAAAGATGCGTATTCCCGACGCCAGAGAGCGGTTAGCCGCGCGCTTCCGCGGACTGGGCGCACGCGCCGCGGGTGTTGTATGTAGGGTAGCCATCTCCGCTGCACCGCTATACGATTCGCGCGCCGAAGGAGGGCCGGCATCTGTCTGCGCCGCGAATCCGTATAGCGGGACGTAACATTCGCGCAGTTTCGTTGGAGACGTTTACACTGGCTTGACTCGGCGGCCTTGGGGGAAGCGGCATGAATATATATCAGATGCTCGCACAGCCATGCCCGCCCCACCCCACACCACCCCCACAGGTTGCTCGCCACGACGTGCCGTCGCCACGCGGCAGCGCGTGAACAAGGGCGTCAGAGAGGCTGTCGAAGTGGCACGTGACGCAGCAGGCGCCACCACGGCCGGACGGCGAATTTTGAGATAGCATCTAGTGTAAATTTCAAGTGTAAACAAACATCAATCAACGTCGGGGTACTACATGGATAGTATAAGTTGAAGCGCACGTCACATTGCAGCTTAGACTGTACGCGACCCTTCACTCCGCCAAGTATTCCTTCCTACACTGACTTATAGTTAGGCTGCATGCGTGTGGAACTGGTCCACGGGCAGCAGTCATAAAAGGGTCATCCAGCCCAGCTATGTGTGTAGAAAAATTAGCCTTGGGAAAATGCTCGTAACAAGGCCTCGTCGCCGCCTCTATGGACGGCATATGTACTGGAGAATAATTTCACTGGCCTGAAACGGAGAATATCAAAACTCGCATTTCTGAGAGGAAAACCAAACGCGCGGCAGCAAAGAACAATTTACGACATTTGTATTAAATCTCTACCTACATGACATAGTGAAAAGCTTGTGGAATCGCCACAACTCTCAATTGACGATTAGACGGCTTTATCCTATACCAAAGGCACCTGCCGAAGTGGTCTAAACGCGCAGCGAATAGATTTATTGTTCACCCTGCCGGCCGTTTGCAGCGGCTTCGCGCGGAATCCCGGGTGCGCAGATCGTCGATAAATAAACAGAACGTGTAAGTAACTAAGCAGTGTAAGTAAACAGCAACGTACGTGTACAGTAACAGAAACGGTAAGAGTAACTAATGCGTGTAAAGCTACAGAAACGTGTAATAACTAAGCGTGTAGAGTAACAGAACGTGTAAGTAACTAAGCGTGTAAGTAACAGCAGTGTAGCGTAACGGCAGCTGGGTGCGTCTGTTTGTTGCCGTAGGACTGCTGCGCAGCTGCGGAGCACGTCAACTCACGGACGGATGCGTACCGGTGCGGGACGACGCCACAACGATGACGTCACCCGTCAGATGTCGTACAGGACGAGACGGCGGGGTTCATGCAGTTCGGTTGCCCGTGAGGACCTGCACGTTAAGTGTATGTGTGTGTTACACAACTCGCCAGCTAAATGCTGTGGTTTGCTGGTGGTGGCTGTGGGGCTTGTGCTACCGCTATATTACTACTACTGCCCGCTGCTACTACTGCTGCTGCTGCATTCGTGTTGTTTGTTGTTGTTGTTGTGGTGGTGCTGGTGGTGGTGGTGCCGCTGCCTGGCTGCCTGCTGCTGGTGGTGGTACTGCTGCTGGTTGTGAGTGGTGGTCGGTGCTGCTGCTGCTGCTACTATCTAAGTACTGCTGCTCTGGCTGCTTGCGCTGCTGCTGCTGCTGCTGGTGGTGGTACTGCTGCTGGTTGTCGGTGGTGGTGTGTGGTGTGGTGCTTGCTACTACCTACTAACTACTACTACTACTTATACTTACTACTACTACTACTACTACTAACTAATACTACTACTACTACTTACTACCTGCTGCTGCTGCGCTGCTGGTGGTCGGTGGTGGTACTGCCGCTGCTTCGTTGTTGTATGGCTTCATAAAACTGCCAATTTCATTTTGCCTAACTATCTTGTATTATAGCTCAGCTTATTAGGCTACCACAAATAGCGAATAACCTTTTCAGCACATGTAATCTTGTGACATCGTTTAAGAAGCATTAATTTTTGTTTAGGCTTGCGCTGCTCAATAATTAATTAAAATCGTTGGTTTAATGGCTGTGATAAATCTTTGATAAATAAATTGTTGTGGGAGGAAGAAAGAATATTCATTGCGAACTAAAAATTCTACCCTGTTATTATGAGTTCAATCCACCACACAGCACACGCACACGCACACGTATCACGGCACCACACCACCCACGCCGCGCGCTGGCACACGCACACGACACACACGCTACACGCTGCACACGCACTCGCAGCACGGCGCACGCGCCCACGACAACACCGCCACACACGCACATTTGTCATGATTTTCGTAAAACCTTACAGAATGAGATCTGACGCGTGCAGCATCGCATCAGACCACGTGACCGACGTCCACGACGACGACGAAGACGCGAAACCCCTCAAAACAAAACCATCGCCGTCGGCCGCCGCAGCCAAACTACGCCAACCGCGCGTCTGCCAGCAGCGCTACTGCTGGCGCCCTCTATTGGTGTACAACGAAGACGTTAATATGTTTTACATTGAGTACTACTCTTACAACGCTTGCTGCGAGTGTGGGCACCTCAGAGGGAGACGCAACCCAGCATGCAGCGCCCGCATACACGAGGATCTACTTCTGATCGTATAGTTACTATAGTAGGTACTAGATCTATAGGTATATATACTATAGTAGGTACTATATCTATAGGTATATATACTATAGTAGGTACTATATCTATAGGTATATATACTATAGTAGGTACTATATCTATAGGTATATATACTATAGTAGTACTATATCTATAGGTATATAGGTATATATACTATAGTAGGTACTATATCTATAGGTATATAGGTATATATATATATTATAGTAGGTACTGTCGAACCTGTATACAGCTAGCGGTCACTAAATAGAAAACTTTCTCCAAAGAGTGTCCTTTATGGACAGGTGGCGTCCGCTCTACAGAAGTGAGTTCATTCTATGCAAGAATGGAAACGCCGAAAGTGTCCTTTATAGACAGGTGTCTCCGTTCTATAGAGGTGGTCCGCTTTTTAACTGTTACTCATGGGAAACGCCGAGTGTCGATTTTTGACGTGTCCGTTCTAAAGAGGTGTCAGCTAACACGGGTGTTAATGTATATATAAGACTGGCATTTCGAGAATAGATAGATCAGCGGATAAATCAGAGAGAGAGTAGAGAAAGCATGAGAAAAGAATATGGATGGATGCTAGGAAAAATTACAGCCATGTTGCTGTGAGTCTCTGCTTTTAGTCGGAATTGATGAAGTAACACACACGATTCACAAACCATTTGTTATTATATTGTTAGAGTTGTAATTAGTATTTATTTTTATTATCATCATCATCATCATCATTAATTTTATGGATTATTATTTTTGGTTTTTTAAGTATGTAATTGCGATATGTGTGGATGCACATAGATTAGTACTGCTGGCCGTTGTAATGAATAAATTTTGAGTAAAGAAATACGACGTTTGCTTGTGTTTACGTCATCATCATCTCCGCGGCCTCTTATCATCTCTCTCCCCTCTCTCTCTATCTCACTACCTACTTTCTGCTACTGCGTATGTGCGTGCGTGCGTGTGCGTGTGCGTGCGCGTTGGGAGTGGGGACAGGGAGGGAGGTAGGGAGGAGGAAGGGGATGACGAGAGAGAATGGAATGAAGAGTGGTAGAAAGAGGATGATTGCAGTAAGGGAAAGGAAGAAGGGCACGATGGAGTGAGGAACGAAACATGCCCACTATAACACAGCCGAATCACCATGGCAACATCACTTCCGTAGGAGTCCGGTGTCGAAACCTCAGCACTATCCTGCTAGTTTACTATATATACTATTACTACTACTACATATTTTACTAATCATTCACTATCAATATTATACGAGAATCTCCAAGAAAAATTACGACACACACACATATATATATATATATATATACGCTTTAAATTCGGACAAACTAAAAACGTAGATGTTTATTGCAATCAATATTATTAGTAATATTCGTTCTACATTAATTAAAGAAGTGCTAGCACATGGTCAAAACCCGTCATGAACTAAATCAAGTGTCACTAAAAATAGCAGATCGTTCAAAAAACTTATTATCTTTGATTATTATCTATTATATTTAAAATCTTAATTACAAAATTACATCTCTGCTATGATTACAGCCTGTACGATTCCCTCCCCCCCCCAATCACCCGAAAGATTATCTACAACAAATCTATCAACAAAATCAACAATCTCCAGATTACTGGATAATACTGGCACATCCCAGCATCAACACCACAATCACAGATAGCATAACCATCATCATCATACAAATCACAGCAGACGAACTATGAATAAAATCACGAAGTGACAATACACACACACACACACACACTCACACACACACGCACCGCCACGACGCACGCACGCACGCACGCACGCACGCACGCACACACACACACACACATGACGTCGGCAATACGTTGGCATTTTCTTTCTTTTATGCTGCTACATTTGTTTACATTGTTACTATACAAAACACATACAAATACAATTCAGTATATAATCAGCGCAATAGTGATATACATAATAATATCAGTAGAATACAACACAATACAATACAATATAATACAATACAATAGGATGCAGCATCAGTAAAATACAGCACAATACAATGTAATACAATATCGATACAATACAATGACATATGAATACTCAATCAAATGGAGCTAGACGTAAGCTGGGTTTACACTACCAACTTTGTGTTGGTGAATTGGCGAATTGGACCAACTTTCCAACTATACAACCTACAATCAGCAGTGTAAACGCAAAAGTTGCGTGACCAACCGATCGATAGCAATTAGTTGGGAAATTAGAACATGTTATGGCGAGTTGGAAAGTTGGTCCAACTTGCCAATTCGCCAACATAAAGTCGGTAGTGTAAACCCAGTTTTAGCCAGGGTCCAGTTGTCAGACACATTGTAAGTATTTATGACTATTGCCAGTCCATTATGTTGCCAGCCCATGGTTCCAGGCCATGTTACCAGTCCATGTTGCCAGTTTATGTTGCAATTCCACATTGCCATTCCATCATGTTGCCAGTCCATACTGGCACCTCAAATTGTGCGTCCATCATGCCAGTGCATGTTGCCAGCTAAGATAGCCAGTTCATGTTGCCAGTTCCACATTGCCAGTGCACGTTGCCAGTTCACAGTGATAGCTAGCAGCCCGCATTGCCAATCCACATTGCCAGCCTTTGTTGCCAGCACATTGCCAGTACATTGCCAGCACGGCACATTGCCAGCATGTTGCCATCGCGTTGCCAGCTCGCGTCGCGGCTCGGGCGCGGCTAGCTACGCGATGGAGCCGTAGCTATCTTGGTGATCCGGCTCCTTGATCGGCAGAGGCTGCATCTCCTCCACGATGTAGACCCTGCAAGGAGCCATATATCACAGTTATCGCCAACTCTTAGTTATGTTTTTTATTATTTTTATGTGTGTTTTCGCACACGGGGTAGTGCAGTGAGAAAAAGAGAGAGAGAGAGAGAGAGAGAGAGAGAGAGAGAGAGAGAGAGAGAGAGAGAGATGAGAGAGAAGAGAGAGAAAGAGGAGTGTGGTGTGTTAAAGAGAAGAGAGGGAGAGAGAGAGAGAGCAGAGAGAGAGTAGAGAGAGAGGAGAGAGAGAGAGAGAGAGAGAGATCGAGAGAGAGAGAGAGAGATCACACACCCTGGATTCCATCACATACCTGGATCTCTGTCACACACCTGGATATCTGTCACATACCTGGACCTCTGCCACACATATGGATTCCTGTCACACACCTGGATCTCTATCACACACCTGAATCACTGTCACACACCTGGATTGCTGTCACACACCTGAATCACTGTCACACACCTGAATCTCTGTCACACACCTGGATATCTGTCACATACCTAAATCTGTCACACACCTGGACCTCTGTCACATACCTGGATCTCTGTCATCTCAATCTTGCGGAACTCGAGAATGTACGTTGCAAAGTACAGGATGAAAGAAATGGCCATCACCCACTCGCAGGCTGTGCTGACTAGATGCTCAGGCCATCCCTGCAAGGAAAGTGCAGGCTTGTACATAAACATCGTCTTCACACTTTAGACATGGCGCAGATGCACTCAAAAACATCACACTCTCTTGGCCATATTTGTCAGCACATCCAAAACTCTGCTTTAAAAGTGAGGTCATGCGACAAAAATTCATTTCTGTCGACCTTTTTTTTCAACTGACATCATTTCTGGCACCAAACGCCAGCATGAGATGTAGGTGACCCGAAAACATATTACTTTAAAAATATAAATGTAAATATAATTACATTAAATATTCAAGATTAAAAGTGTCCGAAAATTGCATGTTTTGGTGAATACGAAGGTTCTAAGACATATTATCGTTACTCTAGACAATTGCTGTTACTCAAGCAATAACGGTAGGTATCATGAAAGTGGTGAAAACACTGGAAAACTCTCGTAATAATTACTTTAACACACTGAACGACAGTTTCAATCGAACATGTAGTTACGTAATAAGGCGTGAGCGGTAATTTGTGATGTAACAACTCCTAAGCATCACAACAGTCATCTACAGGTTCGTATTTACCCCGTCTTCCGGATACCACTTGGTCATGTCGTCTCCAGTGAATTTCTTCATAGATAACATTCCAGCTATGTTCGCTTTATTTTTCAAAAAAACCAACTGGTCAAGGAAATGAAATCCAACGCCATTACTCCAATAAAAAAAATTAAATAATAATATCAGTATTGAATCATTAAAATAATCGATGAAAATAATATAATAGTAAATGATAAGAAGAGCCGCAGAGCGTCTGGGCTCATCTGAGGTCTGTTGCTACGGTTATAAACGTAACATACGTTTGCGTATACGTTTGGGTATACGCCGTGCGTAGTGACACCTTTGTTAGGCGCAGATATGCAGATACGCAGTTGCGTACACATCATTTCAGCAACCTTCTGCATTCTGCATATCTCCCAAATCCCATTGGTTGATACAAATCACGTGCCTGAAACTCCTGTTTTATGGTGCATTGTGACCCTAACCCTAACCCTATTAAAAAAAAAAATTAATTGTAAAAACTATTTGTTGTTATGAAATTGTTGTAAATAAATCATGTAAATATTTTCCTTAATTGGAAAGAAATAGTTAAATGGATAAAGATAGAAAAATACAGAAAACAGGTAAATAACAAAAAATCTGATGGGATTCGATCCCATCACCTTTGAGCCATAATACTGTGCTGTAGCCGTTTGCCCATTGAAGTATATTGAGTTTCCATATTATGGATGTGCCATAAATATATGAGAACACTGTGACATCATTGAGACAGTTCAGAAATCTATGTTTAACCCTCATCTTGAGGGTCAAAAGGTTATCAGACACTTACTCTTCGCACGTCAGTGGAAAGCACATTTCATGGTCCTTTCAATAAAGTGATAAAAATGGTAGGTCAGCGCTCCGACTGAGGAGACACGAGCAGGCACCCGCCCCGGCCGGACCGCGAGCCCACCGAGGAGAAGAGAGAGAGAGGGGAGAGGCAGAGAGAGACCCGAGGAGAGAGGAGAGAGAGACGGGATGACGACGAGAGAGCGGAGAGGAGAGCAGAGAGAGAGGGAGAGGAGAGAGAGGGAGGAGAGAGGACCGACCCGGCGGAGAGAGAGAGAAGAGGGACGGAGATGAGAGAGAGAGAGAGAAGAGAGAGAGAAGAGCAGAGAGGAGAGGAGAGAGAGAGAGAGGAGAGAGAGAGAGAGGAAGAGAGAGGACTGTAGAAAGGAGAGGAGAAGAGAGAGAGAGAGAGAGAGAGAGAGAGAGGAGAGAGAGAGGTGAGAGATGAGAGAGAGAGAGAGAGAGAGAGAGAGACGAGATCGGAGAGGAGAGTAGAGAGAGAGCAGATCAGAGATGAGCAGAAGAGGAGAGAGAGAGACGAGAGATCGGAGAGGAGAGTAGAGAGAGA
>NW_014578411.1:20721-30162 GCF_000485595.1 Priapulus caudatus
ATCAAAATCTTTTTCTCTCCCAGCGTGAAAAAAAACAATTTTTTTGGTTCTTTTAAAAAAAGTAAAAAAAATGGTAGGTCAGCGCTGAAACAAAAAAGTTTTCCACAGTCTGTCCATTAGGCAGTGTCCTCAGAAAATGTCCTGATATCTGATGCTTTCCCCCATGCCTTGACCTGTGACCTCATATTTCGCCTGGTGATGGATTTCCTGCCGCATTCACACCTATAAACCGAATCATAGAGCATAGGTCGAGCCATTAAGATTTGTGCCGCAATTCCGTATTTCCTTCTATAACATTAAATTTAAGGGGGAAATGATTCCCCCTCCGTTTAGCACATGCTTGATCAGAGAGAGAGAGAGAGAGGGAAGAAGATAAACTGACACTGTCACTGTATAGAAAAGGGATGGCAATATGTTTAGGCCTGTCCATGTTTTCAGGGCAAGCTATTCACCGATGACTACACTTCACACTCCTGGCAAATCCTCCATATGCTAATACACTCCATATGTCATATGCTCCATATCCTTAATATATCCTCCATATGTCGCTATATCATGGTTAAACACACTTCACCAAACGAATCTCACCTGAAAGTTTGCGACCAAGCTGACTCCCAACGCCGCAACAACGCCCAGCACGAGCGATATCTTGTTGAGGCGAAGGAGAGCACGTGGACCCTCTCTGTGGTACTCTATCGTTTGCCGATATCGCACGTACACCGACAGCCCAACTGCAAACGGAAACCATCGTAAAACCAGTGCATGTTGCTGACGCTGAGAGAGTCTATGTCCCCCAGGGTACTGCCGGAACGTACCCTGGTACTATCTAATATGCCGGACCGTACCGCGCCTACTCCACTAACGAGTCTAGGGAGTCGCCTACGCCTACTCCATAACCCTAAACCTAACCATATCAAATAGTTACCAGGGTACGTTCCGATATACCGGACCGTACCCAGGGTACGTTCCGGCAGTATCCTGGGGGACATAGACCTTATGAGCGTCGCTGACCGTAACTACTAGAATTGCCATGTACAGTCAAACCAGTACATGAGGGCCAGCTCGGAAAAGTGACAAATAAGGCTTTTCTAGACAGGAGTCTGTTCTAAAGCGTTGGCTGCTAAGTTATACTAAGACAAGTTTGACTGTAGGTAGCTTTGAGGGGGGTTATCCACGAGGATACATCTGAAACATTTCTCGTTTAATTTCTTCACGTCTTCTGCGCTTATAGTACTATTGTGTTATCCTTAGTACTTATATATTATATTATGTAATAGTTATAAGTACTGTACAGAATAGATTACGTATGTCATGTTATCAGGAGTCTATCAATATTACAGACTCCTGTTGTTATGTATGTATGATCAAACGAATACTCACTCAGTACGGCACTAATGTTGAGTAGTTGACCGAAGATGCAGCTCTCCGGAGGTTCTGTCCCAGTGTCACTAGATTAATATGTGCACACATGGTGATGATTATTAAATTTTGGGCAGGTATCACGAGCACCTGAGAGCTGGGGGGTGGTATTATATCAATCATTGCACGGCCTCATCATTTCTTACCCTCAAAAAGAGGGAGTCCGCAGCAAAATGAGGGAGTCCGCAGTCTGAGGTTCAAAATTAAAGATATTAACAATAACACATGTGCTTATCTTTAAGATTCATGCGGTTGCACGTCTGCCAAATTTTCTTTGGACATTAGCTGAAAAAATACGGTAATTCCACGAGGCCGTGCTCCGGAACGAACTAGTTAGTATGGCAGAATTTTCAGGGAGTCACACGAACTCCTGCATATGTCAAATCAGGGAGTCCGACAGTAAATCAGGGAGTATTTGACTCCGGACTCCCGTTAATTTTGCATCCTGTTGTATAGGTAATATCATGAACACACATCTATACAATATACGTATTGTTTTGCATGCTCATGGTATTACCAGAACATGGAATGGTGACTACACCATGTATGTATAAACACCTAGTTCATGAACACACACATATATATATAACGTATATATGTCTATGTATAACGTGATGTATACATAATATGATGTATACACGTAGTCACGTTGCGTAAATAGCAAAGAAAGAAATGAATGTCGCATCGTCGTTGATGAATTAGGAATTGCGTGCTTCCAATGCGTCGATATAATATAAAAGTTACCTGATGTATGGAAATGCAGGTTCCACATCTCCCCGTGCTATCGCTATAACATACCTGTGAAATAACCATAAAAATTAAACCAACCCAAGTGTCGCGAATGTGTGAGCGAGTTTATACTCTATGGAGTCCGGCTAGAGTTATGGGAGTTCATTTAGACATGTGCAGTGCAGTAAGCACGCGGGGAAAAGGAAATGAAAGTGTCAATGACACTGTAGCTCACCTTGGGTGTGATAGAAGAGGGAGGGGGATATATAAAGCAAACAGTTATATATGCGAAACCTCCCATTATAATATTAGCATATATCCCATATATATACACCCGTAATGCATATACAGGCCGTAGCCAGGGGGGGTCGGGCTCCGGTTTCCGGGCGTTCGAACGAACCCCATCCCCCCCCCGCGAGAGTCCGAGACACCCCCTTGCTCGTGCCAGAAAACGCATCTGAAGGGGTGTAATTTTTAAAAAACTTGTTCGGTGGAGGGGCCCCCAGACCCCCCCCTTTGGCATGCTCGCCAACTTTGGGTTACAGTTAGCCCCCCCCCCCCCTTGGTAAGTCCTGATACACGCCCCTTGCCGAGCAAATTGCCAACATTGAACAAACGGAAAACCCCCCCAATATAAAGGCTGGCTAGGGCCTGTGATATATGGCATTTAAAGTTTTTGATGCCCAAAATAAATGTTTCAGATCTGAAATTAGCTGAATCTTGACGAGAGATGGTGCCTACGCCTAAATGATCCGCCATTTTGGTGTTTCGAATATCGCGCAAATAAAACAACTAAAATATTCCCAGTCAAATTACTGGTAACGAAGAGATCTGAACACACACTTACACGTATTATAGGTAATGATTGTAGCAAAGCTTAAGATGTCGACCAGTTAGATGAAATAAACGTAATAGGACGTTGTCATCTCTCCCATAGGCAGTAAACAACTGTTCTTGGGGCTTAGCCTTACACATATCAGCATACCAAATTTAACAAAAATCGTAAGGAATTTAGATGGCCATTTCCATTTTTGCCAACAAGTGGGCGTAGCTCGAAAGTAGGTCAACTGGCACGCCATAAAATAGGACGTTCACATCTCTCCCATAGGAGTAACAACTGTATGCAATTTGAAACATGTGGGTCAAACGGTTCTTGAGTTATCGTTGACCGTAGGCAGACACTGAAATGCATAGTGAAATTGCCAAAATCTACCTAATTTGCATAATTTAAAAAAAATATCAAAACCCGTTTGATATGTTTTGGGGCCAGTCCTTATTCATTCACATACTAGAAATGAACAAAATCCGTTGAACCTGAATTGACTTATAGCCATTTCCATTTTTGCCAAAAAGTGGACGTGGCTCGAAAGTAGGTCGACTCGCGTGCTCCAAAATAGGACGTTCAAACCTCTCCCATAGGAGTAACAACTAAATGCAATTTGAAACATGTGGGTCAAACGGTTCTTGAGTTATTGTTGACCGTAGCCAAATGTTGACGGACGAACCGACGGACGACACGCCATGGCAATAGCTCATCTTGACGATGTCAAAGCGAGCTAAAAATGGAGTTTGTAAGTGAACGGAGAGAAAAGTAAGCAATACAAACCATGCATGGACTATTTCATGAAAAAATTAGTTGTGTTAAATTCGTATATATGTCAGTATGTCTTCGACGAAACAGTATGCATTCCACTATATATACCAAGCCCCACTACCTCTTGTTGCTTTGGAAGTTGTTCTTCTACCTTTAAGTCTGACACTCAAGTATGTTCGTGGTAATTAAATGTCATAGTGTTCGAAGTACAAAATCAAATACAAATGTACTATATTATTATTTACATGTACTCACGAGATTATAAAGGTGAATGGTACCAGAATGGAGACAGACAGCGGCAGCAAGTATAGGTATCCCATCATGCTCGGCTTAGCTGTGGTTTAGCTGCCTACCTCATATAAGATCTAGACAACAAAAGATGACAGTTTAAACACAATTAAGAGTATACAGAGTAACACTATATCCCTCTCCCTTGATTTCACTATCTAAAGGTCTTTGCTCCCCCTTCCCACTTTTCATCGACGTGGATATTCGTCCGAGCGTCGGACACCTGTTCCTATGCGCTATTCGTCCAAGCAGTTGTTGCGCATGCGCTGTTCATGTTGCATGCCGCAGGCGCACGGCACGAGTGCCTTAGGTAGAAAGTGAGAACGGGGGGTCTTGGGGGGACCCCCCAGACAATTTTTAAATCTAGACGCTCTAAAATGCTATTTACCCTTTTTGCCCTTGCGTTTTGCTACGGCAGCCCTACGGCTGTGACGCTCCTGCATACATGCGTTGCGTATGTGGTTATACACCATAGATAGTGTTTGGTACTATCACTCGTGTGTATATATACGAAACCGAGCGTATAATAAGAGAACTGAGTCGTTTTATAGTTAGTATTAATAGGGTTAGGGCTGGGGTTAGGGCTGGTGTTAGGATTAGGGTTAGAGAGTAGGATCCTCCCTATTTTAGCATTATATTACATTTATGTATTATACAACATGAACAGCGCAGGGGATTAATTGGTAATTTGTGCATTGAATGTAGGAGTGTGTGTATTTGTCCGTTATTGTGGTCAAGTTGGAGTCTGGGAGAGAGAAAACACGTGAGAAAGAGAGAGAGAGAGAGAGAGAGAGAGAGAGAGAGAGAGAGAGAGAGAGAGAGAGAGAGAGAGAGAGAGGAAGAAAATAAGAGTGAAACAGAGAGGGGGCGAGAATGAAAGAGAAACGCAGAGAGAGGGTGGGGGATCGAGAAAGAAGTAGAGAGAGGGATCGGTGCCCTAATAATGAACTGAAACTGCTTTCACGTTTTTACCAGCAGATATACTTTCCCTCACTCACCGTTGGCCACCTCTCCCCCACCTCTCCTTACCTTGGCCTTACCTCAGACACCACCTTTCCGGCGACAATGACACTGATCGAGCCACTCTCACGTAGAAAATGAAGACGCGTCCAACGTGCAATTTCTAGCGGCTTATTTTTATCGTTGTTTACGTACGCTTATGTACTCATTAGATTATAATAATCTCTCTCGCTCTCTCTATCTCTGGCCACACTATGTAACTTCAGGCCACACTTTCTAAAAGATGTTTACACATACGTGCCGCCATCTAGTAGTGACAAAAATAGTAGTGATACCTGTAATTATTTTTCTTTTACTACCCAATACACTGTACATGCACAAATCTTCCCTGTATCCCTTGTCACTCACCGGCAATGATGTTAGGTGTTGGATTGTCTTCATCGATTAATAGTCAAGATTAATAAACGAAATCAAATAGAAACTGATGAAATCAGATGACAGCAGACTTACTAACACAGTACACAAAATGGTTCGAAAACAACTTTAGTTTTACTCAAACGTATTTCACAAGATATACAGAGCATTAAACAAACCCTGTGACATACGGAAATGCCCGCTACGTACGGCACAATGTATCTCAATTTTATTTTAAAGTGACCCCACTAACAGACATTATCATGAATTAAGCTTCCTCGATTGCGAAATTTCATTTTTTAGGCAGCATAATTGTTGCTGTGGTTTAAATAACTAATATACAGTACTCGACGATAATTGATAAATACTAGATCATAACCGACTGCAACGAACGAACGTGAACGCACGTAACATGAACACATGACAGGGCTGCCAACTCTCACGCATTGACCGTGAGACACACGCATTGACCGTGAGACACACGCATTGACCGTGAGACACACGCATTGACCGTGAGACACACGCATTTTGACCAAATCTCACGCTCTCACGCTGATCTTACAATATCTCACGCACAGCAAATAAATGCTGAGATATCTCACGCATGAATATCTATTTCTTCATGAATAAAACGCTGAAATATCTCACGCACAGCAAAAAAATCTTACAATATCTGAAAACAGTCACTTTAGTATGCACCAAATTGCACAAATTGGTGCATTCCCCCCCCCCCCCCCCCCCCGCTCGGTCGCTTCGCTCCCTGGCATCTCACTCTCACCTATCACCCAATGTTGACAGCCCTGACATGATCATAGCACAAAGCTGTGTAGAAAATCACGGGGTGATAGTCCATTAGAAGTGTTCCCAACTTAAATGTCATTAAAGTGATTACGTCACCGTAAATATTAAAAAATAAAAAAAATATTTCCACTTTTTCGCAAAATATAAGTAATTCTGTTCACTTTTTATGGTTAAATTTCTGCATTATACTTCTTATTTTACTATATTGTTCGATGTGAACATACACTCGTGACTCATACATAGCCCGTAGCAAGCAATTAATGTCAGGAACACAATATCAAATCGTCCAGGTTTTTTGGATTTTTAACTAGTTGAGAAACAATCTTATCAGGTAAGAATTTGACGATACGTTTAGTACTTACTTTTAATGTAAAAAAATGACAACAAAAATTTTACACATTTTACCATAGAAAATTCGTGACGTAGTCAATTTAATGGTCATAATAATATATATATATATATATACATATATATATGGTCATGGTCATATATTAGTTTGTGGTTTAATGTCATTTAGGTTAGAGTTAGGGTTAGGATTATCAAACATTAATCATTAATGATATCAAAGTTGGGAACACTCCTAATGGAGCGTTAGCCAAATCACGTTCCACCTAAGGCTTTTGTTGTAACCACGTTATCGTAACGCGATACACAAAAGACACAAAGAATGGAGTAGAAAGAATTGATTACACTGCGGCGCGCCGCTGTGGATGGAAAGGAAATACTACACGTGACGATATAAATAGAGTACAATTGTGTTTCAAGTATCTGAGGTGGGAGGGGAAGTGGCAGGAGCACCGCTGAGTTTATAAATTATAGTATAGTTATATTATAGTTTATATCAATACACATCTTCCAATTCACCTCACACGCCAAAGCATATTCGTCGATCGATTTGCGAGGCGGTATTCGCCTGATGCCTCTTCTCCTCAGCGACGTCAGCGCTTCGCGTGCTCCCGTCACAACGACATCAGCAGTCCGCCTGCACGCGTCTCTGTGAAGTCATCGCTTTGCGCGCTCGCGTCACAACGACATCGCCATGTCGCAGAGCAGCGGCGGCGACAACGCGAGGTGCGCTCGCTTGAATCCCGGCGACGACCCGTAGTGCAGGAAGTCGTCCTCCTCCTCTCCCTCCTCCCCGTCCTCCTCCTCCATCTTTTTCCTCCCCTTCTCCGCGTCGGGCTTGCTCAGCTTGAACTCCCTGTAGAGTGTCGGCGTGGCGACGAAGCGGCGCGACTTCGGGAGGACGTACGGCTCGAAGGGGAAGAACGACGCGAGAGCGTCGGCGAGGGACGCACGAGAGTCGCGCGCGACCGGGATCGTGTTTCTCGCGTTGTGTTCGACGACCGTGTAGCAGTATGCGATCTGCAGCGCGCGCGTAACTGACGCGAACTGTAGGACGACGGCCGCCGGGCAGACGGCGAGCGGGTTCAGCTGGCACGTGACGACGCGCTGCAGGTTCAGCGATCGCAGCCACGCGTGCCCGCCGGGCGATCGCGCCAGCTCCTCGTGCCGGAACGCGACGACATAAAACAGCGCCTGGCACGCGGCGTAGAACGCGAGGTGGGCCGCGCGGTCTGGCCGCGCGAGCGCGTCGACGCCGCCGTCGATGTACCGGTGGATCCACGCCGCCATCGCCGTGAGGACGGTACGTACGGTCGCCGCGGCGACGTAGCGGGCGCGCACGAGCAGCGAGGCGGCGTACGCGGCGCAGTTCTGCCGCGCGACGGCCGACGCGTTCACGTCGAGGAAGCCCTTCCAGAGAAGGTCGAGGAAAGCGTCGGCGAGCGTCGGACGGAAGCTGCAGATGTAGAAGGCGAGGTACTGTACGTGCGACGACTCGTGCGTCGGGAGAACGACGCGCCGGAAAGCCGCCGCCAGCTCGCGGTACAGCGACGAAGCCGCTTTCCAGTTCAGCGTCTCTTCGTCGCCGTTGTGCTGCCAGCAAGTGGCGTGGATGTAGGCAAACATGACGTACATGAGGTCGTCGAGACAAGCGAACAGCTGGCCCTTGTCCGACGTCTGCAGCTTCGTGTCGGCTGAAATTGCCGAGAGAATGAGCGTGAGATTATGAATACTAAGAGGACGGGTGGAGGAGGAGTAGGGGGAGAAGGAGGAGGCAAAGAAGACGATCAATAACAAGAATAACAGTAACAGCAACAACAAAGACGAAAAAGAAGGAGAAAGGGAGAAACAAAGATGACCAACAACAACAACAACAACAATAAAAACAACAACAAAACAACACCACCAACAAGATAAAAAAAGAACAAGAAGATAAAGGACGAAGAGTCAGAGGAAAAAAGGAGGAGAAGAAGCCTAGAACAATAATGCAAAGAAGACGATCAATAACAAGAACAACAACAACAGCAGCAGCTGCACGCAGCAACATCGCACCCACCCACATGAAGCTCTTCCATCTCGAATATCTGATCGTCGTCGTCGTCAGGCGTCGTCATGGCGACGCTCCTCGCCCGCATCTCGTCGACGTCGCGCCGCGTCAGCAGCGCGTCGATCTGCAGCATCCGCGCGACGACGATGGCGACGACGTCGCCGCGCAGAGCGGGGAGGTACGTCGTCACGTGGAGCGCGTTCTGAAGGAAGCACGTCTGCGTGTGCGGCGCGCGCGTCCGGTGCGGGTAGAGCGCGCTCAGCTGCCCGAGGATCACGGCGGGAGCGAGCGGGACGATGCGCACGACCGCGCGCCGGAGCGCGTGCGCGCAGAAGCGCGTGCCACCTCGTGTGTCGCGATGTCGCCAGGGGGCACCACGGGAGCAAACGAGGCGACGAAGCTCGCAACGCACAGCTGCAGGTGGTAGCTGTGCGCGGAGACGAGGTGCACGACGTAGCCGCTGTGCGGAAAGATGAGACTTGACTACAAGAGTCGACGAATACATCAAGAGAATCCGACTTTGATTGAGATGCTTTATTAACGTATCAACCGTATCAACGGTAGCTAGCATTCAATTCTGCAAAAACCAAATACTTACATGTCTTTAATATATGAGCGTGCTAACAATTCTCATATTCATAGACACCATAAATTACCTTATCGAAATTATGCAAATTGCTAATTATGCCTGAATCATAGTAGATGCTAACTTACTGTTCCGCCGGATCTCTTAAACACCAGCTCCGTGAACAGAACAGCCTTACAACCTGAACAACAAATGTTAAAGTGATTACGTCACCGTAAATAGTAAAAAATAAAAAATATATTTCCACTTTTTCACAAA
>NW_014578411.1:30172-36559 GCF_000485595.1 Priapulus caudatus
TGGGTCGCGGGGTCGGCGGCGGGGTCGGCGAGCGACAGGAAGAAGGCGTTGAGGTCGTCGGTCTGCCCGCGCTCGTACTTCTCAAACATCTGTCTCAGCGACAACGCCATATGACAGCGGCGGGGAGGCGAGACGCGGTGACGGAGGGGCCGGCGACGAGATTCAGTCCTGTAGTAGAGAAAATATTAATAATCACGTATGAATAGTACTACTACTAGTTAGTAGTACTTAGTGATGGGAATCGGCTGGAATTTCATAATCGATTATCGGTTTCCCTTAACCGATCGATAATCGATTATAATCGGATAATCGGTTAATAATAGCATAGATTTAATTTAATCTTACTTTGTAGATATACAATTATACATAGCATTCAATATTATCATGTTTTATGATCATGTATTAAATCTGTGAAGGTTGCTGTATGTATATCAATGTCTGTTCCTATACAGTATTTAATCAAGTTAAAAAGAAATGGTTTAAATGCCGTTATTAAAACATTAAAAGTTTTAAACAAACATGATCAAGCAGTCCTTGTGTTTTGGAAAAGGCAGGCGAGTGAAAAATCACACACCTTGGCTTGCCGAGGTGTGTGATTTGCATCCGAGTGCCCACAGGGCACGAGGCAAACTAGGGGGGTTCGGGGGCAATATGGTGTGATGCGATGTATGCGTGCTATACGGTAGTTTGGGTCTCGTATGCGAGAGAACTTTGCGCATAAAAATATAATTCGAGTCTTCTGCATATAAAGCGAATGCGTGTCGTTTCTGTTCTAGTTTCTGTTTGTGTTCGTGGAACGGTTAGCATTCGTCATTGGTCCAGTGCATTGTAGCGCGCGGTGGAATAAATCGATATCATAACACACGCAGCTCTGGATACGTACGTATCAGTGTTCGAAATATAGTTAATGACCCTGCGACCTTGACCTTGGATGGAAATGGCTCAGAATCAATAGGGTTCTCTCGCCCCATAAGATGCAGCTGTGGACCAAGTTTGAAGTTTCTACCTCTTACGGTTGCAAAGATATCGAGAGGACAGACACACAGACATACACACCGCCACATACACGAAACCGAAACGGCCACGAAAACAATTTCCTCCGCGGCACTGCGTGCGGAGGATAACTACTTGTACTTCGTCGAGTAGACGTGTTCGTCTGGTTAGCCTGTATTGTGTTACAGTTCCTGAGTATCGTGAGTACAGTTCCTTGTTTGTTTATTTTGGTATTTCCGATAATCGATTATTTGTTTTCATAATCGATTATCGAATTTGAGACTATAATCGATCGATTTTCGATTATAATCGATCCATTTTTTCGATTATAATCGATCATCGGGACATCACTAGTAGTACTAGTATCAGTGATTCAAGGTTGTGAATGTGACTCAGTGAGTACTCACCCATAACCCTGCCCGTATAGCCCCGTTAATGTCGTCACAGTTGTGGTAGCATTACCAGGGATACAGTGCTGGTAGTAGTAGTAGTAGTTTGCAGACAACTCGTTTTAGTTAGTTCAACTAGTTTTATGAAGGACGTGTCTAAACAACCGGATCCGGTTTCGGTATCCTGAAAACTAAACAACCGGCGCTCTTCTCTGATTGGCTAATTTTGTCACTATTTTATTTTTTATTATTTTTGGCCAATTTTATTTTATTTTAGAATGAGGGTTAGGGTTAGGGTTAGGGTCTATATCTCTAACCTTCAAGTTGGTTTCAGTGGCTCAACGGTAGAGCTTTCGCTTCGTGATAGTAAGGGACCGTGTTTGAACCCCATAAGATGTTTTTATTTTCCTCTGCTTTCTCCATTTCTTTGACTTTGTATTTTAATTGTTCCGTATTCATTTATTTGTTCTGTAACTTTTGTTTATGTTCGGAATTAAATATATTTCTTCATGTTTTGCATTAAAAATTGTCCTGTTATGTTCGGAAACTGACCAATCAGAGAAGAGAGCCGGTTGTTTAGTTTTCAGGCCTCCGAAACCGGGTCCAGTCGCTTAGACACTATACCTTTTATGAATGATACTGATGCTCATAGGGTCTATGTCGCCCAGGGTACTGCCGGAACGTACCCTGGTCACTATTTGATATGGTTAGGGTTAGGGTTAGGTAGTAGGGCTCATAGGGTCTATGTCCCCCAGGGTACTGCCGGAACGTACCCGCACTATTGGATATGGTTAGGAGTAGGATAGGGTTAGGTATAGGTATGGAAGTAGGCGACTCCCTAGACTGCATTAGTGAGTAGCGAGGTACGGTCCGGAATATAGATAGTAGCGTAATTACCGGACGGCGAACCGGCCAGGGTACCCTTGCCTGCGCAGTACCCGGGGACATCGACCTCAGGGCCTGCCAACTCTCAGCAGCATTGACGCGTGAGACTCACCATGTTTGACGCAAATCTCAGCGCTCGGACGCTGAGCTTACAATATCTCAACCACAGCAAAATAATGCTGAAGATATCCTCAGCGCCATGAATATCTCTTCATGAATAAAACGCTGAATATCTCACGCACGAGCAAAAAAAAATCTTACAATATCTCGAAATACAGTCACTAGTAAGCACCAAAAATTCCATCACGAATTGACGTATTAAATGCAAAGCTTGCGATCCGTACGTGGGAGGGGGAACCCCTCCGAAAAGAATAAGAAAAACACGCCCACCCGCCCCCAGCTTCGTCGCTTCGCTCCCTCGCATCTGACTCTCACCTATCACCCAATGTTGGTAGCCCGACCAGGCTGTGCGATGGATTGTCTATACGGTATTCTAACCCTAGCAATACCGTTTATTGGAGCTACCAATGTTGGGCGCCCTGAGACCCTCTCAGCGAGAGTAGGCGTAGGCGACTCCCTAGACTCGTTAGTCGAGTAGGCGAGGCACGGTCCGGCATATAATATAGTACCAGGGTACGTTCCGGTATACTGGACCGTACCCAGGCCAGGGTACGTTCCGGTAGTACCCCGGGGGACATAGACCCTCACAGCGATACTGAGTGATACTGTGAATGTGATAGATAATTGCGCAAAATATCTGAGACAGTGGTGGTCACTGAATAACTACTGAATTAACTGTAGCGCACGCACTCGCCTTACGTACACACCATAGATCGGTCAGTAATGCCACGAGCCTATGAAGTTCCTTTATAGATTCCTAAAGTCAGAAAAGTCCGAAGAGATTCCGAAAAGTCAGAAAGCCTAAAGATAAACGAAACGTGTTCCAACCTGCGATGTATGAATGACTGCGACCGCCACCTACCGGTGAAAAACAATATCAAATTAATTGTTTACAACTGAACAGATCACCGGATGAACAGGCAACAGGCGCCACCTACTTCGCTTTCTTACCATAACTACCATTTAGAAAACAAGCTTTCCTAAAATAATAACGCTAGAACTAGTAATAGTAGTATAAGCTATATTAATGCTGCCAATATAATGTAGACTGAACTTCTAAGACGTACACTGAACAGTTTAGTATATTCGTCTAGAAGTGTTTGCAAAATAGTAGGTACGTTCATGTGTGGGACAGTGAAACCACACCAGAGATTCCTGATATCTGCCTGCAACATGTATGATCTGCGACGTGCAATAAACTTTATTTGAATTTGATAGCCTTTTGTTTCGCTAAAGGAAACCCGAGACCAAACAATATATTTGCCTGATTTCATATTTGCTGGCCTGGGGATTGCCTATAACCTAGGCTATAGTCCTTCATCAACATGGGAGTCCTTTTATCAAGATTCAGAGTAAGTAAAAACAATGCCAATGGCAATGGTATGCTTCTTAGTAGTAGAACTAGTATTCGTACTGTGTCAGTGTGTGTCCTTTCACAACATAGTCATAGCCCATCACGTCAGAAGCAGAATTACATGTAGTATATATGTACTAGCTGGCCTGTTGGGAAGTGACTATACGCACGGCGGCCGTGTGGATAAGATTCAATATGGCTATACGCACGGCGGCCGTGTGGATAAGATTCAATATGGCTATACGCACGGCGGCCGAATGAGGAAGGGTAGAAGGGAGAAGCGGTGGAGAAGGAGGAAGGGGAGAAGTGGTGGAAGGAGGAAGGATGCGATCGAGAAGCTGGCTGGAGAAGGAGAAAGGGAGAAGGCAAGTAAGGTTGTGAGGAAGAGAGGATAAGCTGGGTGAAAGAAGGAGGAGGGAGAGGGAGGTGTTGGAGAAAGAGGAGGGGGAGAAGTTTGGGAGAAGGCAGGAAGAGGAGAAGGAGGGGGGAATGGAGGCGGTGGAGGAGGAGGGGAGAAGGGAGAAGCTGGTGGAGGAGAAGGGGGAAAGCTGGTGGAGAAAGGAGGAGGGGGAGAAAAGGAGTCGGGAGGAGGGGGAGAATCCTGGGAGGAAGGAGGAGGGGTGAGAAGGCAGAAGATGTTTGGAGTAGGGGAGAAGGGAGAACGTGGTGGAGGAGGGGAAAAGGAGAAGGTGGTGAAGGAGGGAGACGCTGGTGGAGAAGGAGGAAGAGAGGGAGAAGAGAAGCTGGTGGAAGGTAAGAGGGGAGAAGGAGAAGGGGAGAAGGAAGGGAGAAAGGAAGACGGTGATGAGGAGGGGGAGAAGCTGGTGGCAGAAGGAGGAAGGGAGAAGAGAAGGTGGGAGAAGGAGGAGGGGAGAAGCTGGTGGCAGAAGGAGGGAGAAGCTGGTGAGAAGAGAAGGGGAGAAGGAGAAGGTGGTGGAGAAAGAGCGAGGATAAACAGGAGAAGCCTGGAGAAGAGGGAAGGGAGAAAGGAAGAAGGTGGTGGAATGAAGGAGGTAGGAAAAACACAGAAAATGAGAAGAAGAAAGAATAAAAAAAGCTGGTGGAGAAGGAGGAAGAGGAAAGGAGAGATGGTGCTTGGAGAAGAGAGGGGAGAAGCTGTGGAGAAGGAAGAGGCGAGAAGAAGGCGGAAAGGGAGCGGGTGAAGGGAGGGGAGAAAGGGAGAACTGGTGGATGGAGGAGGGGAGAAAGCTGGTGGAGAAGGAGGAGGGGAGAAAGGCGAAGGTGGTGGAGGGAGGGGAGAACTGGGGAAGAAGGAGAGGGAGAAAGGAGAAGTGTGGAGAGGGGAGAAGGGAGAAAGGTGGTGGGAGGAAAAGGGAGAAGGTGGTGAAGGAAGGGAGAAGCGGTGAGAGCAGGAAGCAGAGAGAAGAGGGGAAGAAGGGAGGCTGGTGGAGGGGAGGGGGAGAAGGGACCGCGCCGAGAAGGAAAGTCGGAAATAGACTGAGATGTCCCCTGAATAATATATGAGCCTGAGAGGGCCGGGTGTGTGTGTTTTGGATGACGGTGTACAGATGGTGAGTCGAGGAGCGGGGGAGAGTAAGGGGAAGGTGGTGGAGGAGGAGGGGGAATAGCTGAGGTGAAGGAGTGAAGGAGGAAGGGGAGAAGGGTAGAAGGTAGGTCGGAGAAGCGAATGAGGGGAGAAGCTGGTTAGGAGGAAGAGGGGGAAGAAGGCTGGTGGAGTAAGGAGGAAGGGGAGATAGGAGAAGGTGTGATGAAGGAGGAAGGAGAAGCTGGTGACCGGAAGAGGAAGGCGGAGAAAGGAAGAAGGTGGTGGAGAAAGTGAGGAGGAGACCAAGCTGGTGGAGAAGGAGGAGGGTGAGAAGGGAGAAGGTGTATGGGAAGGAAGGGAGGGGAGAGAGAGAGGAAGGGAGGAAGCGGTGGAGGGAAGGAGGAGGAGAGAAAGGAGAAGGGGTGAGAGGGGGAGAAGCTGGTAGAGAGGAGAGGGAGATAGGGCTGGTGGAGAAGAGGGGGGGGAGCACTGGTGGAGGAAGTTGAGGGAGAAGCGAGAAGCTGGGGATTGAATAAGAGAGGGGGGAAGGGAGAAGGTAGTGAGAGGATGGATGAGGGGAGATGACTGGTGTGAAAAAAGAAAGGATGGGCGAGGGGAGAAGGTGGTGGAGGAGGGGAGAACGCTGGTGGGGAGATAGGAGGAAGGAGAGAAGGAGGGGAGAAGGGAAGGGACTGGCTGAGGAGAGGAGAGAGGGGATAAGGAGAAGAAGGAGAGAAAGGAGAACTTGGTGGGAGAAGGAGGGGGAGAAAGGAGAAGGTGGTGGAGGAGGGACGAGAGCATGGTGGTGAAGGAGGGGAGGAAGGGGAAGAAGGGAGAATCTGAGTGAGAAGGAGGAGAGGGGAAAATGAGAGAGAAGTAGTGAAGAAGGAGGAGGGGAGAAAGCTGGTGGATGAGGAGGAGGGGAGAAAGGGAAAGGTGGTTGAGGAGGGGGAGGAGGGAGAGGGTGGTGGACGAGGGGGAGAAGGGATGAAGGTGTGTGGAGGAGGGTGAAGAAGCGGTGGATTGAGGGGGGGGAGGAAGGAGGAAGAGAGGAGGCGGGAGAAGGGAAGCGGTCGGATGAGGAAGAGAGACCGGGTAGAAGGACAAAAGAAGGGGAGGAGGAGGGGGAGAAGGAGAAG
>NW_014578411.1:36584-66838 GCF_000485595.1 Priapulus caudatus
GAGATTGTATCAAACGTAGGGTAGCTACAAAACAACAACAATGCTGTTTCCATGTAGGCCCTGTTTATCATACATGATACATCACTGTTAAACACACACATAATGAAAATGTAATAATCGTATACGTATATCCTATACGTACAACGTATACAGATCGTGTGATGTTAAACGTTTAACTCTCTTGCAAGCAAATTTCGAAAATAGTCTACTAATAAAATCGATTCACATCGCAAGCGCAATATGAAACATGGATCGTATGCTGTGTAATTGAATTTTGAAACATTTCTTTACATTTCCGATGTAATTAAGTGTTGAATCATTTTGAATGATTGCAATATTGTTAAACGCATTTTGAATATAATTCCTGGTGATTGGTCACCGCTATGTACAGTAAACGCAGTAACTACAGTACAGTACGTACTTACAGTAAAGTATACTAAAGTGTATTGTTACTGTACTTTCAGTACAGTAAACTACAGTAAAGCCCCGCATACCATAAAAAGAACATATAACATTGCCAATAGTAAGATGAAAAACGTTAAGAGAAGTTTAAGATAGGACAAGGGTAAGACAAGTGTGTCTGAAATTTCCGAGTGCTCCTCTCTCATGTTTCGTATCTCATCCATTGCTTCAGAATCTATGGATTGAAAAGATTCCTACACTGGTACTATGTACGACGAATCACGGAAAAAGGTAGGCGGACGTGCGGCAGTGGGAAACCGTGCATGAAAGTGACGCGAGTGGTAAAACAAATGTGACAGTTCGTGTCAGTCATGCTGAGTCTCCAGCCAACGTCATCATCAATTCAGCATATAAACGTGTGGTAACTGCAATAGAACAATGAACACTAACTCTAACCATAACCTTAACACTGAAACTGAAAATCATTAAAGAAGAATCTTTGTGGAAACACTATTATATTCACGTATATACTCAGCCTATTCCTTATTGCGAGAACAGTGACATTTGTGAGGCTAATTTCTTGTATCTTTTTAATGTTGTGTCATCATTCACACATTTACCGTTATTTTGCTATTCCAGAATTCAGGCTGGTGGAGCTGAGAGAAGAGAAACGACAGCTGGTGCGTTCATAGCCCGCATTAACCCTGCTAACAGTGGAATCATATTACATTACCTCATTCTCCAGAGTTAAACACAGCTGGGGGGGCAGAAACAGACAGTAGCAGCCGCCGCTAAGCCTATGAGCCATTAAAAGTCTACATCTAGTTGGTTGAGGTGATAGCGAACAAATATATGCACGTATATACTTCTATCGTATTGATAAAATACTCTTTCACTTGATTTCCAAGCTCGTCACATGTTCACTTGTTTCCGAGATAGCTCGTCGTAGCACACCCGTTCGTTTTCTTTTTCAGCTTGAAGAGGTGATGGAGAAGGAGACATACAAAACCGCAAAAGAGATCCTGGACAAGTTTGACCCAGAACGCGCGAAGAAAATGATGGCGGTGAGAAACCTCTTGTGTTGATTTAGCTTTTTTTATTTGATTCATACACACGCGCACGCACGCACGCACACACACACACACACACACAGATTAAACAAAACACAACCTGCACACGTGATGAAATCTCTCTTGGTCGATTCGTTGAATGTTGTTAATTTTTAATTGTTTTGTTTTTTGTTAACTCTTGTTAATTGTTCCCTAATAACTGTTCACTTGTCTTACAGGCAGAACATAAGAACGATGTGTCGCATAACACGCCCGTCGGACAAGGTAGGGGTTTGCCTTTCCCTTCACCTCGCGCTAACGGCATCCCATCTTCTGACTATGCACTAACCTACCTGAAAACTTACTAGTTCACTCACCATCACCTCCCGGCCACACGCTTTTGCTCTTGTGGCAACACCGCTGCACACTGGTGGGCATTTTCTGTGACGTCGCCTAGGCCACGTGTCTTGCATGTCTAATGTTTGCTACTAACACCGCTAACGTCTTTTCTGGCTGCAGTGCTGTATGGATCTCCCACGCTGTACACACCGTATGCCTATGGAACACAGCCGGGCTACATGGGTGGGTATCTCTTCTCCTTTCCGCTCGGAGGCGGTTGTTTCACTCTGCTACGGCGTGCACGGTTTATAGGACGTTTTTTCTACCCTCCCCTCTTCTTGATTTCGTTCTCGATCTCTGGCGTGGTATTCTTTTCTTCTTCTTTTCTTCAAATTTTTTTCTTCTTTTGCTTGCACTTCTTCCTTTTCTTCTTCTTGTCATAAAAGAAGAAGTACGCGGAGATTAAGAACCCGCCTCACGTCGTTTCCTTACTTCGTTCTCAGATCTGAGACACCGTCAGGCGTTCAGACCCGTAGCAGCGACGCCCCCTAGTGGCTACAGCGCTCCCGGCGGCTCGGCGGCGGGGGGCCGCCCCGGCACCAGCCGCGTCACGCCGCAGCAGAGGAACGGCAGCAGCGGCAGCGGGAGAGGTGAGTATCGTGTGATCGGGGGAGAAGCGCGGAGATGAAGATGGAGAGTGACGCGGGGGCGTGAAACGCCGGAAAATTCAACATTTGTACTAGCCACTGTCTACCTACCCGATGAACCCACGATTTAACACGGTAAATTTGGAAGTTGAAAGAAAAAGTTGTAACTCTGAAGTTATCTTGAGCAGGGGGAAGCAGCATAGAACTTGGGCTCTATCTTAAGCAATTACTCCACCTACAATTTAATATAAATGTGTGTAAATCTGTAAAGTTGAACTTTGGATACTCGACTGGAATCTGAAACTGAAAACATGCTGGATAAAATTCCATAAAACATAGATATCATTTTTGGTAATTTTTAGTCATCTTGGATGTTAACCTAGGTTGATGCCCAATTGTTGTTTTTTCATTACATGTATTAATGATATAGAGAGAGTTGGCTTCCCATATACGATGTAATCTGTAGTAAGTTCTGTAGCTCTGCATGTGAACCCCGGGAAAACAAAGAAATGGAAGAAGTAGAATCAATGGGCTTGAAATTATTACACAGCAAAAACAAATTGAAGCAGATACAGCAGAAATTGAAAAAAAAGAAATGGAAGAAGTATAATCAATAGGCTTGTAATCATTATACAGCATCGTGCATCTGTTGTTAAAAATTGTCGTTCGTCTGGGATTTCTGAATCATAGCCCTACGCGACGTTGTTGGCCAGTAGATGGAGAATAGTGTTTTGGCTAGTAGATGTTGAATTTGCGATGTTTCAGCCCCCGACACGCTCCCCGTCTCCATGGCTTCCCTTCCTTCCCTTCTGCTTGGCTGGCTGATCCAGCGTGTTTTTCCACCTACTAAACGCACGCGGCAACCGCCACCCGCCCTCTCGCCTTCTCGGCTTCACCCCTCCTTCCTCTCAGTCGGCATTTTTTCGGGCGGCTGCGTAGGTGGCTTGTTTGGAGGAAAGCTGTCAGGAGGAAGGTGGTGGGTGTGTGAGTTGTCGTGCATTCCGGGGGCTCCAGGAACGTGCGCTCGCTCGCATTCTAGTGATCACGCACCTGTATGTTCGCAAACACGTGCGTGCACGCGTTTCGGGCATCCGTACGTGCGTGCGTGCGTGCGCGTGTGTCGTGCGTGCGTACGTGTGTGCCATTTTGTGCATCCATGCGTACGTGCGTACGTGCGTACGTGCGTGCATGCGTGCGTGCGTATGCGCGTTTCGTGCATCCATACGTACGTGTGTGTGTGCGTGTGTCGTGCGTGCGTACGTGCGTGTGTCGTGCGTGCGTACGTGTGTGTGCGTGCGTGTGTCGTGCGTGCGTGCGTGTGTGTGCGTGCGTGCGTGCGTGCGTGTGTGTGCGTGTGTCGTGCGTGCGTACGTGTGTGTGCGTGTGTCGTAAGTTTTGATTATCCAGGCCTGAATTAAACCTCTACCGAGGGTGTGGCCTGTCTGACTTGTCTTCCTCGAAGACGCCCTCTCCACACAGAGCGGTTAATTTATGAGGGTCCGTAGAATCCATGCCAAGCTTTGCTCGGTCATTCTTCACCACTTCATCCCATGTCTTCTTTGGTCTGCCTCCTCTTTTCTGCGCAACCATAAGTCATCCGCTGTCCTCAGTTTAGACTAGTGACTGCACACACATACACACAGTACTTAGTCAACTGTATTATAGTAACACGCTTGACTTAAACTGCATGTAAGAGCAAGGGTACTCTGAATCGTATTGCCAGTGATAGTTATATTCAGTGGTGCTCTAGCTCCTCCCTTAGCCCTCCCTACACATGAAGCTGAGCAAGTTTTGATTACAAAAAAGTCATTACATTTCTTACATGATTTACAACATACAACGAGGGTTAGAGTGGTCCTGGGACATACGATACGTCTGTAAATTACACGTCTGATATTGCCGGGTGCATTTGCGAGTTATTTTGTAATGTAGTGGCCCTAGGGGTGGCCGACTACGGTTCGACAGACGTTGTTTCGTAATGCGTGTCCAGTAGTGGGATTCAGTTTTTGCTCCCGCCGGTGTCACAGGCAGGACGGTGATGTCGCGTAGCAGATAACAGGTAGCACCAAACGAACAGAACACAGTGAGATTCGGTTAACGGTACGGTTATATAGCTTTTATTGCGTGTTACTAGTGTACAAATGATTCCCCTGCATTTGTATATACAGTGGACCTTCTATCGATCTCGGCTAATATTTACGCGTCGCCGGTTTCGTCTTCTTCCCTCACGTTCGTCCTTGCTTCGCGTGGACCTAAGCAGTCTCCCAGGTATCTCCCTCGTAGTTGCTCCTAGCTCTACCTAACCAGAATGCGGTTCCTCGCTGCGCTCGTTTTATTCCCCTCTCCCGTTCGGCTCTGGTTTACACCTACCTGAAAACCTGGATATCTATCCTCTCGCTACAACGCTGCCGTTCCCTCTCTCTTCCTCTTCCTGTTTTCCTACCTAACCTCTACCTGGAAAATAACTCTCCCTCTTTCTTTTCGTCCTTGGCTGCTTCCTCTCCTCCTTCTTCTCCTTCTTCTTCTTCCTGGACCTGTACCTAACTGCTTGCTTCTGCTCGGTGTCGTCTTCTTCTTCTTCTTCTTCTTCTTCTTCCTACCTAGACCTGAAAAGTAACGCTCACTGCTTCCTTCTTCTCCTTCCTCGTCTTTTCCCTACCTAAACCTAACCTGGAAAATAACACACTAACTCTGCTCTGTTCGGCGCGCCTTATATACCTGTAACACGCCAGTATAAACATAACTCAGAGTGAAAGATAACACACATAGTTTATTCGTCCACTTCTTATTCCGCCATCTTCCAACTACCACGATCACACCACGTGACCCTTCACACGTACAGGGCGGGAACACATAGAACAAGACTACGCGGTGTGATACATCTTTTCTCCTATATGAAAAATCACTAACCGTTATGACAGATAATAACACTGTGAGTGTGATCACACTGCGTGGAGTTTAAACACAACCTAGTAGCCATCCCATGTATAGTCAAATCTATGTCAGCGGCCACCTCTATAGAACGGACACCTGTCTATAAAGGACACTTGTGTCATTTCTCGTTAGTGACCCTTACGTACAGATTTGACTGTATCTATTGCTTGCGATATGAATGCATGGGGAATGTTGGAATGTGACTGAGGTGTGAACTGATGTGTGAACTGAGTGTGCCTTCACACTGCAACGACGTTCATTCTTTTCGCGACTACGCGTGCTTTTTAAAAGCGACAGACGGAGTTCCATTGAAAAAAAAGGTTAAAATTTATTTTTAAATCAAAATGTATTTTTGGCCCCAAGAATGCGCGCGTGTCGCCGTGGGAGAAAGAAACCGAATAGGTTCAGTGCGGTTGCTATTAGCAACGTGGCCGAGCCGTTACCACGGCGACCGACGAAGCATCTCGTCTCCTCTCGGAGTTTTTCCGCGTGGTCATGTTTTTCACTGAGACTGGCGCCATTTGCGTCGAGCTTGGTTAGTTTCAAAGCGGCTTCAGAATCGCCGGAGTCAGACTATAAATGTTTCATCATGACAAACCCCGATATCGTTTCAGGCCTGCCCGAAAATTATGTGCCGATCGGCCAGCGGACAGGCAGTATATTTTTGGGAGAAGGTATAATTACTAGGCTTGCTGTTGTTGCCGTTACTATAGCAACGATTGCTATAACATTGCTCGAAATCTTGCGGCTCATCGTGATATTTTGGTGGGCAGGGGGTTGTTTGAAGGTCGTCGGGTCAGTATTGGGCCGCTTGGATGATTAGGGCAGTGCTTCTTAAACTATCTCAGTGTCATTCACCCTCGAGTCTTTGTCACAAAATTTGCTTATGTTTTTTGGTGAGTTTCGTTCACCGCAGAATAATTTCGTTCATAAAACCATTCAGCGGTTTAAGAAGCACTGGGTTAATTAGGGGGTCGCAGAGTCAATGTGGGTCGCGGGTTCAAGTCAAGGTTGCAGGGTCGGTTAGAGGCGACAGTGTGTTGTGGGGTTAGTAGTGTTTATTCGCAGAGCCTGAATAAGATTCCCAGCCACTCTCCCATCTCCTCACTCATTCATAATTAATTAATAAATTAAATATTTATAAATAAAAATAAAAATTTAATATTAAATAATTTTATGAAATAAATATTTAATTAATATTTCCTAGCCAAACTGTGTATCCAGCCCTCGTTCGCTCCTGTCATATAGTAGCAACCTGTAAGCAACACATTGCTTCACTTGTTCCCCACCAGGTGGCACTCACCGGCGCGTGTGTGGAGGTCAGCTAGAGAACGACGCACGAAACCGCACGTCGACCTTTCCGTCGGACGTTCTCTTGTTTTCAGGTGGAGCCCTAATTCGACAGATGGAGCCACCAGGACGGTCGGCTGGCTATCGGCGACCCGACTTGCATGTTCTCACGTATTTCTCGCTCTCTCTCTCTCGCGTGTCTAGGTGCGCCCCCTGGACCGCCGACGCCGCGACCGATCCTGCCGCTACATCGGTCGAACGTCGACAAGCTGGTAGAGTACCTCGTGGGTGACGGTCCGGCCCAGCGATACGCTCTCATCTGCTTCAAGTGCAGCTCACACAACGGCATGGCACTGAAGGAGGAGTTTGAATATCTAGGTGCGTACGTGCGCGTGTGATCGCAGGAATGATGGGTGGAGGTGTGGACCGTGTGGTTCACATGTAGTGTGATGTTCTGTAATTCATAATAGTTTTCTGAAGTTTATATTTCATGTATAACATATATATATATATATATATATATATTTTTATATTTTAACGTGCGTGTGCATGTGTCACACAGTGCGTGTGTGTAGCTTTCAGATGTGCTTACTGCTACGCGTACAACCCTGCAATGCAGTGGGATGTCTGTAATTTATAATAACTTCATATATATTTTCTGAATTATTATCACACGTGTGTGAAATCGACTGTGTTGATTGTGTTTAGCTTTCAGATGTGCTTACTGCTACGCGTACAATCCTGCAAGGAAGCAGCGACCCAACGCGCCCCGCATCCAGCAGCTGTCCATCCGAACCGCGCACGTACATCGTCGATCATTCGATCCGTCTTGACCACGGCGTTAAGTCTGCCAGCGACGGTCGCGCGGCGAGGGGTAGGGGGCCGGGAAGGAGGGGCGGGGGGCAGGGGTAGGGGGATGGGAGGGCAGGGTGGGGGCATGGGAGGAGGGCTGGGCAGAGGTGGCTGGGCGCGCGAGGGGCAGGTGGGCGGACGCGGATGAGAAGCAGTGCGGGCGGGACAGTAGGGGGCAGGGTGGACGCGGTGGGAGTGGCAGGTGTGTGTATGGGCAGCGAATCCAGGGTCGTTTGTTCTCGGGAGGCAAGGATGCGCGGGCGCGTAGAGCGCAGCGTGAGGTAGGCAAGGTAGGGTAGCAGCAAGGGGTGAGCGGTGGGTAGGGGGAGCGGTCAGAGTGGCCGACAGCGAGGGGCAGGGTGGAGCAGCAAGGGGTGGGGTGGGTAGGGGCAGTGCGGGGCGGACAGGGGCAACGTGGGGACAGAGTTGGGAGAGGAGGCACACGGCAAAACAGGACATTGTTGGGAGGGTAAGGTGGGTGCAGGGGCAATGCAAAGAGGGGTCAGGGCAGGACAGGGACGGGGTAAGGCGGGGACAAGGCTGGGGCTAACATTGAATATTTATTGCTTTGCCAGGTTGGGGTAACAGGTGACTGAACTATTAGCCATATCGGAAAGTCCCCGCCGCCATATTGAGATCAGATAAGAGGGAAGACACAGCTGGACTTTCCTATCTCACTTATTCTCTTTCTCACATGCATGCAGGTTCAGACATCGACGAGGAGGAAGAGAGAAGGAAGCTTCAGGAAACCCCGGACGGCGGTGCAAAGGAAGAGAAGGAAGGAGAGGAGAACAAGGAGACGACGAAGGCAGCAAAGGATGAAGCCAGTAGAGACGCGCCTGTTGCCGCCGGTAACGACACCTCAGGTGTGTTACATCGCTCGCTCGTTCATGTGTTTATTGTCATAATGGCTCTCACGTAGTTAAACTTGGTGGCTTCTTTTTCCATCTTCTCTCTCCCTTTCTCTTGCGCCCTCTCTCTCTTTCTGTCTCTGTCCCTGTCCCCCTCTTTCTCGCTTTCTGTCCTCTTCCCCCTCTCTCCATCGCTTTTTTCTGTCTTTCTAAATAGGTATACTTGGCTCTAACTTGCGTGTTATTGCAGATGTAGCCAAACCGATGGCACCCACTACACCTACAGGTGGCACCATGAAGTCAGAACAAGTGGCGGCACCTGTCGTGGAAAACGCTTCGTGAAATCCTACTCCATCTTGAAAAATCGCTCCGACCAGCGGCCATGTTTGTGCTCAACGTTGATGGTGTCGCAGCCGTGTTTATGCGCGGTGTTGGTAGGTTGCGGCCATGTTTGTGCCTAACAATGGTGGTGCCGCAGCCACGTTTATGCGCGACACTGGTATGTTGCGGCCATGTTTGTGCTCACCGCTGGTAGTTTCGCTGCTGCCGTGCGCTTACGGTACACCGTCTCGCTGCGTACCCCGAGTTGATCCAGTCTGCGTAACGCGTTCCTGTATAAAGTAGAGCATCGCTAACATACGTCAATACCGCCTGCTCGTTGTCGCGTGTTCTTGCGTGTGCGCTTTCTTCTTCAGTTTACTGAAACAGCGCCCGTTTTAACTCGCCGTCGCTGTAGACCAGGATTGTTGAGAACCGGGCACCTCATGTTTAGCGCTCGGTTGACACGTGGCGCCATCTATCATAGATTATCTTTGCGCATATCGTGTTTCTTTTTTTAAGATTTTGTTGTTCATTATGCCGTCTGATGACAGAGATCGTGGTTGCCATGTGTGCTGTTGTATTTATTTAAAGTCATTGGATGGTGCAAAGTGACTGCTCTTAAGTTGTTGTTATTTATTGCCTTGCATGAATGGTTTCTATGCTGTTTACAGTTTACTAGAGCGTAAGATAAGTCAGTGGTCAGACTATGATAGTTCTTGCTAGAAGCACACACACACGTGGAATAATCTGTACAGAATAAGATGGCAATGATAATATATATATATATATATATATAAATATATATACAGTCAGACCTCTATATAGGTCACTAAAAGGGAAACGCCAAGTTTGTCCTTTATAGACAGATGTCCGTTATCAAAAGGTAGTTTCACTGTATAATAATATATTTACCAAGTTTGTTTGTTGTATAAAGAGCTTAATTGTAGAGTTTAATCCGACTTGAGCATGAACTTGCACGACCGCTTCATTTAATGTATGTTCCGCATGGGAAACTGATCCGTGTTAATCATTGTTCGATTTTTGTTCCGCATGGGGAATAGATCCACGTTGATCAACGTTCGATGGAGAGGTGGTCGCGTGTGTATCGGGCAGTCACGGTCGTCACGGCGACAGTTGCCTTGGTGACCGCCGTCGAGACGACTGTCGTCACGTTGCTTCGAGTGCTGGGTGTGTCGTTGTTTTTTAATGCGAGTTCGTTTTGTAAAATATATGATGCGATGTGCTTTGTAATACGGAACTGGCGAAAACGTCGTATTTGTTTCTCTCAGTGTCTACTATTTTTCGGCGGCATAAGGCTAACAACCTTCTCTCGTGTAAGAACATGTAGCTTTGCATCAAAGCTCGTTACAGAAACCAAGGTAACACAGCTGTGGAGTCACTGTGCTCAACAAATAGAGCAGAAAGGCCAAAAAAAAGGAAGAAAACGCGTTTATGGTTGTAATTGTCTTTTGAAATACGAAAAGCTTCCAGAGATAGAGCCAAAAAGACACAAAATGATGAACAAACACTGCATTACTCGTTGAACAGAGTAGCAGTGCGTTTATTTCCTAAACGTATTTACTAACAGCGGCATCGTGTTGGCAATTAACGTTAGAGATTTCAACTCGCAACAGAGAGGCTGGACGGTACACGTCAAGGACAGTTGCCATGGCAACAGAAGCCGCGGCAGCCGACGCCGACCGCACATGCTAAAGGCTAGAACACCACCTCCGACAACAACAAGCCAATGTGTCTGTTCACAAACATGCTACTACTACGATCCTCAGTATTGGTCTGTCTGTTTGATCAACTTTGTCTCATTCCATCTTCGATATAGTCCATTGGACTTTGAAGACTAATATTTACGAGGTTACATAGGGTACATACAGACCCACCTAGATGCCATATTGTAACCTTGTATGCACATACGCACGCACGCACGCGCGTTAGGCAGGCACACCTAACGCTAACTACCTGATACTCTCTACACACGTGGGTTACAACAGACATTCTAGCAGACGGTGTACCCGTAGTTCTACACAAATCTGAGCGTTCAATCTGTCATCGCTATTCACTTGCTATTTACCTAACGAGTACAAAAATGATCACAGTTTGTTGTGTCCCATCGTGTATTGTTTCTTCCGTCACAGCGAGCTTCGTGAGGGTACATGATTCTCTGTAATGATATTCGCAAAAATCTAGCAAGCTTAGCTCGTCATGATTCGTGGGGTTAGTCCGTGTCGGTATCCCACGCCAGTATCTTGTACGACGACAACAAACCATAACAACAACAACGATAACACCAAGGCTCGACACTAATGTGCAAGCAGCCAGCAGATCGAGCCGGATTTGCTAGCTGACATTTCTGCTACCTGAGTTGTGATCAATGTTATTCGTGATACTGTATGTTCGGCCCATTCACATGTACACGATTTATTCATCGTAGTCATTGTGTCGTCATTATCATCATCGTCGTTGTCATGTCCTCACTGTAGTGTCATCACAGTCATCGTGTCGTCATTATCATCATCGTCGTTGTCATGTCATCACTGTAGTGTCATCAAAGTCACCGTGTCGTCATTATCATCACCATCGTTGTCATGTCCTCACTGTAGTGTCATCACAGTCATCGTGTCGTCATTATCATTGTCGCGCACCCCTCTCCCGTACAAACGGCCGCAACAACCGTCATCTCGCCAGGGGGCACCGCTGCCGCTTAATCCTTCGGCGCCTTCTCTTCGCTGAGGAACTTGAAGGTGGAGGAGAAGTCTTTCTTCGCGTAGCCGGCCTGGCAGTGCACGCGGTAGATCTGGCACGCGGCGGAGCCAAGAGGAATGGCAGCCTGCGTGTCGGTGGCTGCGCTCACTGCCAGCCCCAGGTCCTGCAACAGAGGGCAGCACGTGTCACGTTAGACAGAGGGCAGCACGTGTCACGTTAGACAGAGGGCAGCACGTGTCACGTTAGACAGAGGGACCAGCCATGTCACTGTTCACAGAGCAGAGGTCCGTTAGCAGAGCGGAAGCACATCACTTAAGCACCACGAGGCCGCACGTCCATCCAGCGGCCTCGGTCGGCTGCGCTCACTGCAGCCCCAGGTCCTGCAACAGAGGGCAGCATGTGTCATGGTCAGACAGAGCATATTGCTCACATCCAGAATACGGTATACATATATATATATATCTATATATATAAAGTTGTTCAGCCGAATTAGTCCGTACTCGCATAACTAGAGAACTACGCAGCCAATGTAATTGTATACGTGTTGTATATTATGCACACATCTAATAATATATGCACGTATTACGTTATACACGTTACATATGCTTGTTATATATATATAGTCCGTATAGCAAGGTCGCTTTTTCGTAGTCTGCCCACCTTCAGCATGAGGGCGCTGCCGAAGCCTCCTCGTAGTTCGGCTGGACGGGACGCCCTCGACGATGCCGGGACACGGGTTGTAGACTTCGCTCGACAGCAACGGCCGCTACTTCATGTTCAGGATCTTCGCGAGTAGCTTGGGGTCGAGACCGAGTCTGTGAAGGAAGGAAGGAGAGAGGGCTTGAACAGCCGAATCACGTCAGGGTGGTTTAATTCCATCTTGGAACCGCATGCACACGTCGCAACATGAGTCTGTGAAGGAAGGAAGGAGAGAGGGTTGAACAGCGGAATCACGTCAGGGTGTTAATTCCATTTCGGAAACACATGCACACGTCGCCGACATGAGTCTGTGGAGGAAGGAAGGAGATAGAGCGTAGAATGACGAAGACACATCAGGTGGTTTAATTCCATCCTGGAAACGCACGCACATGTAGTGACACGTGTCTTTCAGTGGAGGATCGAAGGAGAGACGGGTAGAAGAACGACGGAGACACGTCAGGTGGCTTCCATCATGGACAAACGTCGCGCACCATCGTGTTTAAGAGTCAGTGAAGGGACAGGAGAGAGGGTAGAAGACGGAGACACGCGAGAAGATTAGCTTAATTCTATCCATCCTAGAATCACGTGCACATGCCGTGGAGTGCGTGCGTGTCTCTGCATGGCGGAAGAAAGGAGGATCACGATTCCCGCAAGGGGGGGGCCACGAATAACAGACAGGGGGCGCCACGACGTACTTGATCCCGAGGTTCATTGTTCTCCGAGACCCGATCATCGAGATTCCCAGCAGCATGTTGTTGCAGATCTTCGCCGCCTCGCCCGTGCCGACGCGCGCCGGCAGTTGCACCACGTTGCGTCCCATCACGCCAGCAGCTTCTCTGCGTCCGGGTAACCGAGCTCGCGCCCCCGACCATGAACGTGAGCCCCGCGTCCCGCGCCCGCAGCACACCTGTTAAGGCCAAACAAAAAAAATAGGTGTGTCTCCTATTGCATTGAAAACAAAAGTAGGGTAGGTAGGTAGGAATTTTTTATTTTATTTATTTTATTTTTTTATTCTTCGGTTCCTAATATCCCTCTGATGCATGCTATAAAGTGGTGTATAGGTAGGGATAAGTTAGTAAGCAAGTCCAGAACGTGTTTGTAGTAAAAAATCTCAAGTTTTGTTTGTCAGATTTCAAATGAAAAAAAACTATTTTATTTTATTATTATTTTTGGAAAAAAAAGTAGGGTCGGCCCTAATAATCTAGGGAAAGTCGGTCGACCGGAAACACACCTATTTTTTGGTTTGGCCTAACGACCCGCCACCCATTACACGATATGTGTAACACTTATAAACTTCTTAATGATGGACTGAGAAGCGCTGATAAAAAACATTGTTGACTTACCCATGCAGTACGTATAAACTATAATTATGATTAGAATATATAGCCTACAGGTGGCAAAAAAGGTAGTTATTCGTTGTAAAATTTCAGTGTATATATACATGTGCATATATATGTGCGATGGCTCTCTTTTTTATATACGTAGATTTTAATCACAGTATAATTTTCAAAATGTCGACACCTGCCTATAAAGGACACTTTTCGCATTTTCCTCGAGCGACCCTTATACACAGGGACAGAGGCACTCACCTCCCGACACGGGCGCATCCATGTACGTCGCAGATTTCTCTACGGCCAACACTTCCATCTGACGCGAGACGGCCGGGTCGATGGTGCTGCTATCTATCAGCAGCGCGCCCGGCTTCACGGTCCTAGAACAAGTGAGCATCACGGTAATCATCACACCAAAGACTAAGACATGACGACAAAGACTACGATGACGGGTGACGATGACATTGATGACGGTAATAATAAAGATGACAATGACGACAATGATAACGACTTAAATAAAGACGATGATGACAATGATAACAACGACAATGATGATGATGACAACAATGATGACGACGACGACAATAATGATGATGACAACAATGATGACGATGACAACAATGATAACGATATAAATAAAGACGATGATGACAATGATAACAACGACAATGATGATGATGACAACAATGATGACGACGACGACAATAATAATGATGACAACAATGATGACGACGACAATAATGATGATGACAACAATGATGACGACGACAATAATGATGATGACAACAATGACGACGACGACAATAATGATGATGACAACAATGATGACGATGACGACAATGATAACGACGACATTGATGATGCTGATGAAAACGATGACAACGACGATGACAACGACGGTACTCACTGGAATATGCCGTTGTCACCAGCGTACACCTGCTTCACGTGTGGACTGGACGGCAGCATGGTGACGATGACGTTCGTACGATCGGCAACCTCCGCCGGCGTCGCAGCGACGTCCGCGCCTGTGACGCATCGTGACACAATCACAATCGTGGCACGATGGGGACGAGAGGGTGCAGAGTTACAAGACGGAAGCAATGGCATGATAGGGTGGGTTACCAACTTACCAGTGACTGTGGGCAAAGTTATTAGACCTATCACTAATGTACATAGCTCTAGCCAATCACTGTAGCAATAGGTCATTTCTAAAAATGCTGCTCGGTAACAAAATGCCTCAAAGTCGACAACTATTCACGCCAGCGTAAAAAGCGCCAATACAAACTGGGTGAGCTTGACCAAACCTAGAAACAGTATCCGAGGGGGCACCGTGGTCATTTCCTACGGAGTGGAAGTTTTGGTTTTTGGTCTTTACAGTTGGGTAAAAGAACGACTAGAGGATTCTTCAGTGACTTGACAACAACACCTGTTCAAGATACTAACTCAAGAAAACTATTGAATATCTAGTAGCTGGCTACTGTCGCGCTGGGCAGGCAGCATCGTATAGGATGTACTCAGTAGTCAGTATACATTAGGCCAAAACAAAATATATGTGTGGTTACCGTTACATGCCGGAAAAAAAATAGGGTAGGAGTAGTAGGGAAAACATTTTATTTTTCATTGAAATTATTTTATTTACGAACCATGTGGCGAAGGATGTGCGTTGTGCCTTTTGAAGCAGGAACCGTCCAATTCATTTTTATTTTTATTTTTTAATTTTAATTTTTTTTTTACTTTAAAGAAAATTTACAATAAAATGTTTAGGGTCGCTGGAAATAAATAGGGTCGGTCGGAAAACCCGTAACCACACCCTATATTTTTGTTTTGGGCCTTATTACGAGATGCAATCCCCCCTTAACATGCCTACCGTCGTTCTTGAGCTGTTCCGTCTGCCTCAGTGTTATGTCGTTGACAATAATTCCGTACCCGTTCTTGATTAGGTTTCGTGCCATGTGCGCACCCATGTTCCCCAAACCAATGAAGCCAATTGTCTCCTGTGTGAGTGAGTGAGAAAGGAATGGTCAATGTGAGAGCAGAGAGGAGATAAAGAGAGCATGAGAGAGAGGGTGAAACAATGGGGAGAGCGAACGCGAGTCGAGGGGAGAGACCGGGTGAAAGAGAGTAGAGGGAGAGGGGGAGCGGCGAAGGAGAAGAGAGAGAGGGAGTGAGCATAGAGAAGAGGGGAGGAGAGAGGGAGGAGATAAGAGGAGAGGGGAGGAGAGGAGGGAGAGAGAGGGAGTGAGCATAGGGAGGAAGAGGGGGAGGGAGACAGGAGGGAGATAGAGGAGATAGGGGAGGAGAGAGGGAGGAGATAGAGGGAGAAAGGGAGAGGGAGAGAGAGGGAGGGAGATAGAGGAGAGAGGGGAGGGGAGAGAGGAGGAGATAGAGGGAGAGGGGGAGGAGAATAGATGGAGAGGGGGAGGGAGAAAAGGAGGGAGATAGAGGGAGAGAGATAGAGGGAGAGGGGGAGGGAGAGAGGGAGGGAGATAGAAGGGAGAGGGAAGGGAGATAGAGGAGAGACGGGAAGGGAGAAACGGAGGAGAGGGGGAGGGAGAGGGAGGAGATATGAAGGAGAGGGAGGGAGATAGAGGGAGAAGGGGAGGAATGTATGGCTCATATACGTCATACATGTTATTACTGTGACTGTGTTACTGCTGCACACAATGTGTCTATACTACCACTGCCAAGGCATTCAATGACCAGTGTTCTATTGCACTGTGATTGCAATGCGAGTATTTGACTACAATAATAATATTCCCACACAAGATATACATATTGATATTGATTATTGTACTACGTCAAGTTCAATTAAACTACTACTGATATAAGTTTTACCTGTGGAGAGTTGGAGTACCTGAAAAATATTAAATGTCATTTTTAAAAGCAGAATCAGTGACAGTATATAGCGGTACTGTAGTGCACTAGGCAATATTATAGCATTATTCGATTCCACAGATATAAAACGATGCGACTACAGTATTATTAGTACATATACCGTACCGCCGTACGCATGCTACCCATTGTACTGTGTGTATAATGTGCATTCACGAGTGGCGGAGTGTCACTGCCTGCAAATCCACTTTAGGCACCTTAATTAGGACCTATCACGAAGTGATGCACAGATTTCTGTGTATCATCAACTGTAGCGCCAGGCCTCGAATTAAGCGACAAGAGGGGCAAGGCAATTTTTTGGGGGCATGTGAAAAATTGCCTTGAATTTTCTCTAAAATGGATGGGCACCGAAGCAATTTTAAAAGGCATCAAGGCAACTCTCACAATTTGAGAAGGGCACCAAGACACTTTTGTTTTTTACCTTGAATGTACAGACCGTCTCCTTGATGTACATCGTCTTCCGCCCCCATGTAAGCTTACACCGTAACACCGACCCCTGTACCCCCCTCTGCTAATGGAAGTACAGTAACAGGGTTCAACATTAACTTTTTATTTCACTAGACCATTGGGCTAGTAACTGAGGAAAACCACTTGACCTGACCTAACTTTCACTAGCCCACACCCAGACCATTGTTATGGAAAACTTTCTGTCATCGTATGAATTCTACACAAGCTACACACCGTACAGATCACAGCTGGCCATTCTTGCGCGAACATTGTTATCCGCGCTTTAAATCGCGCACGGGCCGAGTCCACGTGCAGCATTTAAATATTCGTGTTTTATCACGGGCATACACAGGCGCACGATTTATCGATCGTCTACTGGCAGCGGTTGGCAGTAAGCCACGTTATATATTATTGTTTTTGTGAAAAGGTAGACTGGTAATACCAGTGGTATCCGGCCTCACGCTCTGCTAGACAATGTACATGCTCTGCGACAAACAGTGCGGCCGCAAACCAGTCTAGCCAGAGGCACCGACGGGAATTACAGAAAAGGGCAAGGCAGGTCACTGCCGTCGGTCGAGTTGAATTTTTAGGGGCAGTACGGCGATTGATAGGGGCACTGACGGCAATTGCCGTCGGTGCCGTCGGTTAATTCGAGCCCTGTGTAGCGCTAAGACTATAGCCCACGTACAGTTGCCGCAGTTGCTTGCGCAGGTCTGCGGCAACTGTACGAGGGCTATAGTACTAGAGCTACATCAACTGATGCACAGACTTTCCGTATATCAAGGAATGAAGCAAAAACCCTAACCCTAACCCTTACACACTTCGTGATACCTAAGGTTATACTTTATGACTTAGGGTTAGGGTTAGGATTTTTGCATCATTCCTTGACGTGATGCGGCCATGATACCGAGGCTCGCCGAGGATTGACACTTTGTGTCTTCCAATCACAGTCTACGCAGCCCCCTTATCTTCTAACTTTTAGGTACAATACTATTAGAGCATGGAATCGCAGATCTCAAGAACTAGGGCATTCTGCTAGGCTAGAAAGGTTTCCTACGATAGAGTTTGGCACAAAAACGAAAATAACACGCCATTTAGCGCACTACGCTACGTACTTTTGTTGCATTTTGGCATCTCCGTAATAAGAATAAGCCCCGCCTTCTTCGTTGATGGGCATGAATGGGGCGTCAACGACGTGACCCGTTATTGCTGTAGGTGTTTCGCGAGACTGTTTGCTTTTTGTATATAATGAAATGCCGGGCCCGATGGCATTTCGCATCAAATAAGAAAATTTTCTGCATTTTCACTCGCTGTCGGAAGTGAACGGTGCCTCATTCAATGAACAATTCAATAAAACACACACAATGTTCGAACTTCGAAGCACGGAGCTAATGTTTACATGCACAGCGCCATCTCTTGGATGTTTTATATGCAAATATGAGGATTTTCAATAAAATAATGCGTTTTTATATGCATTTACCACGATTTACGTATAGAAACTATATGTTAATTTTACTGATTTCTCCGTATCTTTCCTTGAAGTTTTCATCATCTTCAATGCCTTTTGATAGGTTTTTGCGTGATTATTATTTTGCGCAGGCAATCATTTTGGAAATCCTCCAACATTTTTACTTCTTCCTTAGTTAAGTTAATCCATGTTTCACTGTTATTTAGAATATATCGTCCATATATAATCATTGTCATCTTCTAAAACTACAGACCATCCGCTGACCGCTGTGGAGAACATGCGCCGGGCCTCGAATTTGGCGCACGTCTCCACTGCGGCAGCGCTTCATACTTGAACATCCCCGGTCGCGTGCGTATCCGCGGAACTGCGCGTCTCATCCGCGCGCAGCGCTTAGGATCACAAGCAAAGCTGTGCCACGCAATCTTGTATCATGTCTCTCTGGATATACGGAAAGCCTGTGCATCAGTTGATGATACCAGAAATCTGTGCATCACTTCGTGATACCTAACCCTAAGGTGCCTAAGGCTAAGGCTAAAGAGTAAAGTGGATTTGCGCGCCGCCAGCAGTGCATCACTGCATGAGTTACAGCACACGAGAATGCAACAACACGACCGTGACACCTAGACCTAAACAACTATCGTGCATAATTTTTTTTCAAGTAGGAAACGTCTTACTGCTAAAAAATTTCGCTCCTCTCTATTATAACTCGTGGTATTAGCACGGTACAATAAAAACGGCAGAGAACGGCCAAATCCTCTGCTCAAGGTTGCCATGTTGCGATGGTAGTGCACCACCACAACAGTTGTAACAGTGGCGGCGATCCCGTCCAATCAGAAATGTTTATAGTCACAGTGTACAGGTAAACTGCGAAGCTGGCGGAACGTCGAATACCAGTGTCTTGAATCGGCCCCTGCACTTGGACTTGCACTTGGACCGTACTACCCTTATTCCACTTGATGATGATCGGTTAGGAAAGAACGATTATTTTGTGAATCAAGCAAGACACATATTAGAGCTAAACAAGTATTTATGCTATGATACATATTATTTTAATAAAATTACAACACAATTACAATGATTAAATCTTCATGAAACGTATCAAATATAAAATTAAAAACATTGTTTATTATTTTAAACTCTTGGATATTTTCAAGTCAGGAAATTGAAAAAGCATTGCTGCATATAAATTTGTAACATGATCATCAAACCGTCCAACGCACATACACACGATTTATTACATAGAACCTTGTACATCTTTCCTGGCCATTTCTTCATGATAAAATCACTAAAACATATTACTGCTGAATATGTAACGTTCACTCTTGCAGTACGGTACGCTGGAAAGTTTTATTTATGTTAATGACAATCTCAGCTACATAACACTTATTGCAAACCTTTCCACGTAAATAACATTAAATTAAACATTTTACAATCAAACCATATACCACACATCCTACACTAACCATACACAAAAGAACATTACATGGGACAGAGCCATGAAGTAACAATTCTACAACATTCACTGTTGCCGAAACAGTTCACCAGGTAACAATTATTTCATTCTTTTTATTAAGTAAACAAACAGGAAGCCCTGATTAACAGCAACAGATGCCACCTGTTCATCAATGAGAGCCATTATTCATTTGTTCATTTCCAACACAATGGAAACATTTGGCAGAAGACATTACACACACATATCGCATATGGCCATACACGAATTGACCCAGTATATCACAGCACGTGTACAAAATCACCCGATAATAATCAAAATCACCGCGCTCCGCAAATTGTCTATCGCATCATCATAGGTGGTGCCACCTTGCGGTTGCAGCTGCTGCCTCGAAAGCGGCGATGGCACGCATTTAGTGACGCTTCGTGGCGAGATAGATGCTCCCATAGCAGCCCGACACCATTCCCAACCAGGATCCGATACTAGAGAAGCAACAAGCACACTCGTGTAAAGATGATGCAGTCATATTTGAATCTATCAGATTTTCTCATGATTGTCATTCATGATTCAGATTTGTCATGACGGCACAGTCAGCATGATTGCATCTATCAGATTTTTTCTGCATGAAAAACACTGTTTTCAGTACATGTACGTATTATGTATTTGAATTACATGCAATAAAGATTTAATAATAACAATAAATAATAAAAATATTCGAGCCTGTCAAAAGCACATGATTGCAGCCTACGTAAGAATCAGGCCTTCCACGGTCAGAACACAAGCCGTGACACGAGACTGATCTGTCTAGACTGTCTCTACGGAACGTACACCTACACCATGTAGATTCAGCTAGCTTAGAGTTCCATGTTACCAGCCATCAGGGTCGTGATGAACCAATCATTGAATGCACATGCCACACGCACGTATGAACCCATGCACACAAACGCACACGCACACGCACGCACCGCACACACATATATATGAACTCGATATACTGCTCGCTTGCTCTCTCACATCTCTATATAAAGCTATTTGAACAGCATTTACGTTGGGTAAGACAGGAACGAATTCTAGGAATGATGGGCAGCAAGGTTCCGCGTGCCAGTGCCAGCATTCCTACCTGCATTGGACGTAGTTCAGGTTGACGTACTGAATGATGGTCCAAAACTTCCAGTTCATGAGCACGGCCGGCCAGAAACTCTGCTTGATCTTCTTCACAGCGTCTTCGTGCGAGCCTCCCTGAAATCAGCAGGAGGGACGTTGCTAACCTTCTTTTCACGTGCCAACGCACACACGCGCGTGCACACACACCACGCACGCACACACACACGCGTGCACACGCACGCACGCACGCACGCACACAAGCACACGCACACACACAACACTTGCATGCCCACACATGCACGCACACACGCACGTACACACACACACAACACTTGCATGCACACACACACACACACACAACACTTGCATGCCCACACACACACACACACAACACTTGCATGCACACACACACACACACACGTACGCACACTCACACACCTTCGCACACCCTCACACACTCGCATGAACGCACACATGCACGAACACTGAGCAATCTGAAAAACAGAAACGTACAACTTGAACTACCGTCCCTCAGTAGCCTCCTTGCCTACTACAATCCCCCACCCCCCACAATACATCGTCTACCACATCGTAACCTAGCTTCCACCTGGTTAGTTTACTGCAACAATCTGATGTGCTAAAATAAGGGTAGAGAAAATACCAATACATATTATATGTATTGGTATTTTCTCTACCCTTATTTTATATATATATATACAGGTTCTCCCAGGATGAAATTCAAACAGGGGGGAGGGGAGGGGTAGGGGGAGAGGAGGGGTGAGTGGTGGCGGGGAGAGGCAGGGGGAGGGGAAACTAGGAGGTCTGGGGGGCGTGTATTTTTACCGTACGCGACTAATTAATGCGTAAAATCGCCACCACACCATAGACGGTTTTTGGTTCTTGTATATATAAGATAGCCGAGTCGGTGTACAGTTAGTTACAGGTTAACTTGTGTACTGTCTGCAGCTGCATGCGTGTACGGTAAAATACACGGCGTCGGTGGCCTGGTCGAACGGCAATTCTGACGCGTCGATTCCCCCGCTGGCAAACTTTTAGTTGTGTGGAATTTAAACGGGGCGGAGGTAATTCAAACGGGGCGCAAACGATTCAAACAGGGGGGAGTTTTCCCAAAGCGGCGCGCACGCCCCGTTTGCGCAACGTAGGAGAACCCTGATATATATATATTATTATATATTGGTATTCTCTCTACCCTTATTTTAGCACACACATTATATACACACAGCGATCTATTTCTACTAAAACTATTATCACAGCTTCCGACTAGCACCCACCTCTACCCGCTGCATCACATAAAAGTAGATGAAGATGAGGATGGGAGCGAAGATTCCACGATCGATGAGCAGTCGTTTCAGCGCCGCGTTCGACGACGTGACGGGCACGCGCGCGTCTAGCAGCATGTAGTAGTTGTGCGTGAGCGGGGCGCTGATGAGAGCACTGCGAAAAACCCGAAACGAAAACTCGGATCACGATTTGTCTTCAGTGCATGCACTTGTATTTGAATTACGTGCAATAAAGACTTAACAATAATAATAATAAAAATAATAAATATTAATAATAATAGCGTATTCGCGTGCCAAGCTAGCCAACATCACCCACGGCCTCTTTTACTTTATTAAGCAGAAAGTGCAACTGAAAATTAAATCGGTTACCGTACTGCATTAACAAGAAATTCCCGCTACAGTGAATAATTGTTATTTTTTTAATTTTTCGCGATCACATTTCATGGACCCCAACCGTCGTGTTATAACGGGGCTACACTGTACGTGCAATAAAGGTATGACGACGTGAGTAGAGTTATGCGCACCCGAATGCGGCGAAGGAGGCGATACCTCGTAGTTTGAACTCTTTCGCAGCCACTGGTCCCGGCGTAGCGCTGTCGCTGCTGGATTTACTCTTCATTATGATGTACTGCCCATATGGCATTCGCCCAGGCCTGCGACCACACCACTGTAGCAACAAACACGTCATAGTAATAAAAGAGCCATGTCTGCCTAGACATGTACTATATCATGTTCAATTCATGCCATTATTATGCCTAGACTAAATTTCAAGTTATAACAACACAGACATACTGCAGTGCAGTCTGTACCACTTACTCACTCAGAGGCCACTCGCAAGCACTCTTACTCTACTCTGAGTGACTGAGCCTGTTTCTCTTCAACTCTCTTGCCAGTCTTGAGTCTGAGCAGTGGACTATACTCAATACTATAGTCTATATATACCTAGTATTAGTATAGCCTATGGCTATACTGCTATAGTATAGATGCGGCTAGCGACAGGCGCGTCATCCCTATGTTACGCATGCGCGAATTAGGGTTAGGGGTTTAGGGTTAGGGTTAGGGTTAGGATTAGGGTTAGGGTTAGGGTTAGGTAGGGTTAGCGTTAGGGTAAAATGTAAAATTCATGTTTATCGAATGTACTTGTACATGGTTTTAGTTCCATAACTCGCCGCTAGGGTGAATCGCGCATCGCGTAACATAGGGATGACGCCCTGTCGCTAGCCGCATGTCTATAGTATAGGCCTAGCCTGAGTGAGCACAGAGCAGTGAGCCCCTACCTTGTAATTGACTTGGTCAATATAGGGTTCTTTTGGAGGTTTCTCAGATACCATGTTAAAACGTACTCGAATAGTTTTTGGTCTTTCACATCAATTTGCTGAGTCTGTAGGCCCATGGCTAATAATAATGATATTACTATCTATTCTGTTGACAAACTGCACGAAATTTTTAGCCGGTCCGTGTTGCGACCGCAGCGCCGCCAACGGCTCGTGTTCTAACTAACACTGAAAATAGGGTGCCTGTAAATGGTTGCAAAAGGCTGAACCTGAAGATCAAACATATCAAATGAAATGTCTCAGAAATATTCGATCTGTGAACGTTTACTCGGACTGTGCATCGTAAAGCCATGTAGAAGGCCATGATAAAGCTCTTATTGTTCTTCCTGCCTTTATCGGCCAGGAAGTGCACAATGGTAAGCTAGATCATTGTCTCATCTCCTTGCATATCTTCTTATCATCGCTTCATCAGTGACAGTGTTCATGTTGATTCTTGTGACATGGCAATAACGTAACGTCCTATTCTTGTTCGCCCTCAATTGCGATCGCGAATGGTCATTCTGTGATTTGTAGGTGTGACGTGGATGAATTTATTTCGTCGTCGTATATCAGCACGAAACATTCGCACTACGTCAAAATCACACTCGCCTCAGTGGCTAGCCAGTACTGGTGGAGTGTGGAGTGTGGCTGTACACAGTACAGTGGCAGCCAGTAGGCCTACTGTGGCAGTATGTGCAGCCAGTACTAGCGCTGAGAGGGTCTATGTCCCCCGGGGTACTGCCGGAACGTACCCTGGGTACGGTGGGTATACCGGAACGTACCCTGGTACTATCTAATATGCCGGACCGTACCTCGCCTACTCACTAACGAGTCTAGGGAGTCGCCTACGCCTACTCCCTAACCCGAACCCTAACCCTAATCCTAACCCTAACCATATCAAATAGTGACCAGGGTACGTTCGCGGCAGTACCCTGGGGGACATAGACCCTATGAGCAGTACTAGCCAGTAGGCAGTACAGTGGCAGTAGCCTGTAGCTGTAGGCTGTAGTCTACACTGTACACTAACCTAGCTCAGGCTAATGTGGCAAAATTAATTAGGATTATTTGTGGCAGTGGCTACGGGTACGGTAGCCGTATCTTAATGTCTCGAGGCTACGGGTACGGGAGTCCATTCGCTTTTATACTTAACGAACAAAGATGGCGCGGTGGCGCCAGATTTCGAAATAACGCCTTGGGAATAAATTCACGATTTGAGAGTTTAGATGAGCTAGAACCCTAACCCTAAACCTAACCCTAACCATAACCCTAAACCTAATCCTAACCCTAACCCTATCCCTAACGCCAAAAAGGGGCTTCCACGGCCGACGGCTATCGTACCCGTAGCCACTGCGTTATTTGTTTGCCTCGCTATTTCAGGGGTTGCGAGTCGTGTTAGGGTGTTGTGTTATTTGGTTGATGGTGGATCGACATGTGACAACGAGTTGTGAGGTGACAAACGCAGCCGACCCGTCTCGTGTGTAAAGTAAAAGCGGTGGAGTTGACCGAGGTGTGGCGGTGGGCATGGGTCAACATGATTATATGCCTAGTCCCTGATGTCGTATTATTAATAATCACGAGCCTCGAAACAAAAGTCGTTGGCTAAACCATAACTTGGGATGCTGGCCGCATAATTATACATCATCGTCCTATCCCTATCAATAAGTCTGGCCCCAAAGTTCGAAGTCTAGCCATAACTTTAACCCTATAGTACTAATACTAATCCTAACCCTAACCTAATCCTAACCCTAACCGCAACGTAACCCTAATTTTAACCTTAATCCTAACCCCAATTCTAACTTAATGCTAAGCCCTTCATTTGAATCCAACAAAGATGGTTTTGTCAACACAAATCATGTTGTAAGATCTATGCTGGGTTCGCCTATATTATTGTATCAATATATTCCTCGATCTAATGACGGTATACACTCGTAACACTTGTTTCACCATCCACATGTGCTTGCAGTGGTGGGAGTGTGCCAGGACGGACAGGGAAACACAGTCCAGGAGGGATCAGAGTTCCATCCGACGGACGACTACTGCGAGACGTGTCGCTGCGTCAACAATAGAACAGCTCAGTGCTTCATCCCGTCCTGCCAGCCACCGCAGGCCTGCGCATCCGCAACACAGGTGAGGGTGGCGTACGTGAGCAGGGTAGTGATTTGAGCATGTCGGTAGGTGAGGCTGGTACAGCAGGGTAGCATTTTGAGCATGTCAGTAAGTGAAACTGACGCAGCAGGGTATACTCGTTTAGTAATTGGCTGCAGCAGTTCATCTTGGGGCGTGCATCAAGTAAAACTGTCCCGGGGTGCCAGCTTAAGCTAGTGGGTCTGGGAAATGGGTACAGATAGGTGAGGAATAGGGTGCAATCTACGAAAAACTTTCGTTGAGGATTATGTAAAGAATCGTCTATTCGCGATAGTTATTTAACAAGAATAACTGCTAGAGTCTCTTCTAGTGGTGGTGACGCGGTCAGTAGGTAGTACTACCCGTATTTATACGTGTTTTTCTGATATTTAATAAAATTAAATTTATTTGCTAAAATATTATTTAATTTAATTAATAAGTTGTTTGTTTTCATGCAACTTCTAGGTGCAAGGAAAGTGCTGCGAGTACACGTGCAATGGCACCATTCCCGACGCTGCGTCAGGTATGGCTCTTCCAACCAACTACCTACCTACCAAATACCTAAATACCTAAATACCTATATACAACCAAATACCTAGTCCATCGTGATACCACTCTCATTAACATCCACTAAATCTAGATTCAAGATATTATTAGTATATTTATATATATATATATGATATCATTTATATTATTCAAGCATTTATTATCGTTAACTCGTAAGATTAATTTCGTCGTTAGCGTATCGTTCGTTTTGAACGTCTTTCTCGATCTAATTGCAATCGTTGACCTTTCCGCCTGTCATAATAGCCATAGCTTCTGCCAATCAGCCTTTTAATAGGGGCATTCCATAAGCATGCTTTAAGCAACGAAGTGCAGCAATGAAGTCGATAATTTGGCGTGCGCACCAAGCAGATAAAAAAACATGTATCGACTTGTCTCTCATGACTGACTGTGGCAGGTAATTACGAAGCAGCATCTGCAGAATATTGTATCAAAAAATGATTAGGTGCAGCAGCGTTGCAGTCACACTAGACTGATCGGGCTTTAGAGAAGGAAGTGCACATGTTGGCAATATATGTGCATGAGTGGGAGCAACTAAGAAGGACATAATGGTGCTGAGTCGTCGCTCACAAGCAACCACGGGCCCGTTATCAGAAACAAATAATATTAGTCTTAGCATACGGCGACGGCACCTCTATTAAGTCTTGACATTAGTCCTAACATTGACTTTTTCTCGTAGATGGGACCACTATACGGTGCGTATGAGAATCTGTTAACTTTGACACGTTTCTGTGATTGGTGTACTAGAAACAGTTTTACTGATAAGACTAATGGTAAGACTAATTTTGTTTCTGATAATGGGCCCCTGATGTGAACGCGATGTCAACGCAGTTGTAATATTTGTCCTGTTTATATTTGTGGTGATCGATTCTGCAACAGAGTCAGCACTGCTCTGTTCATTCTGGAGACATATCACCATTTAACGAGATGTGGCAATGGTGGGGTTGGGGGCACTGTCATGTTGTTCAGGCAATCAGCTGCAACCATTCGTTCCCTGGATCAACCATGAAGCTCGCCTCTCTAAAATCATCACCTCTCTAAAATCTCCATTCCCATCACGAAATCCCAAAGAAAAAATCTACTGTCGGCTCGGAAAAAAATAACGCTCCGGCAGAATCCGCGTCCTCGTCACGTCGCGTCCTTGACTCGACCTTCATCGTGATTCCCGGAGTTTATCCGGAGACGGATTGCAAAGCATTTTTCGGTCTTTCATCTACGAGAAAATTCATGTTCGCGTGCAGTCATGGCAACGATAATGAAGTCGAGAGTCGTGCTTGCATGTCGCGCGTAATTGTGCAGTGATTGTTTGAGAGCGTCTGAGTTTTGCGTACGAGGAAAATTTGGTGAAAGTCGGTGGAAAGTTTGTTAGAGGATGGTCGGATCTGAGACGGACAGATTTGCTCGATTTCGGAGCGGCACGTATTCACCGCGATCGAGATGTGGGCGAGAGCAACTTCCCATGGGGAAATCCCTGTGTACCTTGGTCGTGATGTGGTGCAGATGCACATGCAGGTGTGCGATTCTCCTGATTAAGTAATCTACTTAACGCTCGAACGAACGCAGCATCGAAAACTACCGTTAATCGAAAGAGATGGGGAAGAAGAAAAAAAATTGAACAAAAAAGAAAGAAAGAAACAATAATTTTTTTTCCAATTGGGTTTACTTTCAGTGCCCATCGATGGCAGCACTAACTTCGGGCTGCGGCTGGTGGCGAGCACCGTCACGTCGTTCCTCATTCTCGCCTTCCTGCTCTTCATCGTCCATCGCTTCCGACAGCGCCGCCTGGCGGAGATGGTGCAAAGTAAGTTCTCGCTTTTTTTTAAAACCATTTTAAACCTTAGAGCAAATGTCCATTGTTCCTCATGCATGTGGCTCTTGGAGCGAAGCTGCCTTGTCGTTATTCGCTGTGGATGAAGTGTTTAAATGGCGTAAAGTACGGTTCCGTGCCTTCCCACAAGTGAAACTATCGTGCATAATTTTTTTTCAAGTAGGAAAGGTCTTACTGCTAAAAAATTTAGCTCCATCTCTATTATAACTCGTGTTATTAGCACGGTACAATAAAAACGGCAGAGAACGGCCAAATCTTCTACTCAAGGTTGACATGTTGCGATCGTAGTGCCACCACCACAACAGTTGTAACAGTGGCGCGATCCCGTCCAATCAGAAATGTTTATAGTCACAGTGTACAGGTAAACGCGAACCTGGCGGAACGTCGAATACCAGTGTCTTGAATCGGGCCCTGCACTTGCACTTTTTATAACCGCACTACCCTTATTCCCACTTGATGATGATCGGCTAGGAAGATCGATTATTTTGTGAAATCAAGCAAGACACATATTAGAGCTAAACAAGTATTTATGCTATGATACATATTATTTTAATAAAATTACAACACAATTACAATGATTAAATCTTCATAAAACGTATCAAATATAAAATTAGAAACATTTATTATTATTTATACTCTTGGATATTTTCAAGTCAAGGAAATTGAAAAAGCATTGCTGCATATAAATTTGTAACATGATTATCAAACCTTCCAACGCACATACACACGATTTATTACATGGAACTTGTACATCTTTCCTGGCCATTTCTTCACTGATAAAAGTCACTAAAACATATTACTGCTGAATATGTAACGTTCACTCTTGCAGTACGGTACGCTGGAAAGTTTTCTTTATGTTAATGACAATTTCAGCTACATAACACTTAGTTGCAAACTTTTCCACGTAAATAACATTAAATTAAACATTTTACAATCAAACCATATACCCACACATCCTACACTAACCATACACAAAAGAACATTACATGGGACAGAGCCATGAAGTAACAATTCTACAACATTCACTGTTGCCGAAACAGTTCACCAGGTAACAATTATTTCATTCTTTTTATTACGTAAACTAACAGGAAGCCCTGATTAACAGCAACAGATGCCACCTGTTCCAACAATAAGAGCCATTATTCATTTGTTCATTTCCAACACAATGGAAACATTTGGCAGAAGACATTACACACACATATGCATATGGCCATACACGAATTGACCCAGTATATCACAGCACGTGTACAAAATCACCCGATAATAATCAAAATCACCGTGCTCGCAAATTGTCTATCGCATCATCATAGGTGGTGCCACCTTGCGGTTGCAGCTGCTGCCTCGAAAGGCGGCGATGGCACGCATTTAGTGACGCTTCGTGGCGAGGTAGATGCTCCATAGCAGCCCGACACCATTCCCAACCAGGATCCGATACTAGAGAAGCAACAAGCACACTCGTGTAAAGATGGTGCAGTCATATTTGAATCTATCAGAATTTCTCACAGTGATTGTCATTCATGATTCAGATTTGTCATGACGGCACAGTCAGCATGATTGCATCTATCCGATTTTTTCTGCATGAAAAACACTGTTTTCAGTACATGTACGTATTTGTATTTGAATTACATGCAATAAAGATTTAATAATAACAATAATAATAAAAATATTCGAGGCCTGTCAAAAGCACATGATTGCAGCCTACGTAAGAATCAGGCCTTCCACGGTCAGAACACAAGCCGTGACACGAGACCGATCTGTCTAGACTGTCTCTACGGGACGTACACCTACCCCATGTAGATTCAGCTAGCTTAGAGTTCCATGTTACCCAGCCATCAGGGTCGTGATGAACCAATCATTTGAATGCACATGCACACGCATGTATGAACCCATGCACACAAACGCACACGCACACGCACGCACGCACACACACATATATAATATGAACTCTATATACCGCTCGCTTGCTCTCTCACACACTCTATATAAAGCTATTTGAACAGCATTTACGTTGGGTAAGACAGACAGAATCTAGGAATGAGGGGCAGGAAGGTTCCGCGCGCAGTGCAGCATTCCTACCTGCATTGGGACGTAGTTCAGGTTGACGTACTGAATGATGGTCCAAAACTTCCAGTTCATGAGCACGGCCGGCCAGAAACTCTGCTTGATCTTCTTCACGGCGTCTTCGTGCGAGCCTCCCTGAAATACAGGGGGAGACGTTGCTAACCTTCTTCACGTGCCAACGCACACACGCGCGTGCACACACACGCACGCACACACACACGCACGCCCACACACACACACACACACACACACACACACACACACACACA
>NW_014578411.1:69095-76607 GCF_000485595.1 Priapulus caudatus
GGTGCGCACGCCAAATTATCGACTTCATTGCTGCACTTCGTTGCTTAAAGCATGCTTATGGAATCCCCTATTAAAAGGCTGATTGGCAGAAGCTATGGCTATTATGACAGGCGGAAAGGTCAACGATTGCAATAGATCGAGAAAGACGTTCAAAACGAACGATACGCTAACGACGAAATTAATCTTACGATTAACGATAATAAATGCTTGAATAATATAAATGATATCATATATATATATATAAATATACTAAATAATATCTTGAATCTAGATTTAGTGGATGTTAATGAGAGTGGTATCACGATGGACTAGGTATTTGGTTGTATATAGGTATTTAGGTATTTAGGTATTTGGTAGGTAGGTAGTTGGTTGGAAGAGCCATACCTGACGCAGCGCTCGGGAATGGTGCCATTGCACGTTATCGCAGCACTTTCCTTGCACCTAGAAGTTGCATGAAAACAAACAACTTATTAATTAAATTAAATAATATTTAGCAAATAAATTTAATTTTATTAAATATCAGAAAAACACGTATAAATACGGGTAGTACTACCTACTGACCGCGTCACACACTAGAAGAGACTCTAGCAGTTATTCTTGTTAAATAACTATCGCGAATAGACGATTCTTTACATAATCCTAACGAAAGTTTTTCGTAGATTGCACCCTATTCCTCAGCTATCTGTACCCATTTCCCAGACCCACTAGCTTAAGCTGCACCCCGGGACAGTTTTACTTGATGCACGCCCCAAGATGAACTGCCTGCAGCCAATTACTAAACGAGTATACCTGGCCGTCAGTTTCACTTACTGACATGCTCAAAATGCTACCCTGCTGTACAGCCTCACTACCGACATGCTCAAATCATAGCCCTGCTCACGTACGCGCACCCTCACCTGTGTTGCGGATGCCGCAGGCCTGCGGTGGTGGCAGGACGGGATGAAGCACTGAGCTGTTCTATTGTTGACGCAGCGACACGTCTCGCAGTAGTCGTTCCGTCGGATGGAACTGATCCCTCCTGGACTGTGTTTCCCTGTCCGTCCTGGCACACTCCACCACTGCAAGCACACGTGGATGGTAAACAAGTGTTACGAGTGTATACCGTCATTAGATCGAGGAATATATTGATACAATAATATAGGCGAACCCAGCGATAGATCTTACAACATGATTTGTGTTGACAAAACCATCTTTGTTGGATCAAATGAAGGGCTTAGCATAAGTTAGAATTGGGTTAGGATTAAGGTTAAAATTAGGGTTACGTTGCGGTTAGGGTTAGTATTAGTACTATAGGGTTAAAGTTATGGCTAGACTTTGGGGCCAGACTTATTGATAGGGATGGACGATGATGTATCATTATGCGGCCAGCATCCCAAGTTATGGTTTAGGCAACGACTTTTGTTTCGAGGCTCGTGATTATTAATAATACGACATCAGGGACTAGGCATATAATCATGTTGACCTTGCCCACCGCCACACCTCGGTCAACTCCACCGCTTTTACTTTACACACGAGACGGGTCGCTGCGTTTGTCACCTCACAACTCGTTGTCACATGTCGATCCACCATCAACCAAATAACACAACACCCTAACACGACTCGCAACCCTGAAATAGCGAGGCAAACAAATAACGCAGTGGCTACGGTACGATAGCCGTCGGCCGTGGAAGCCCCTTTTGCTTAGGATAGGTTAGGTTAGGAGATAGGTTAGGGTTATGGTTAGGGTTAGGTTTAGGGTTAGGGTTCTAGCTCATCTAAACTCTCAAATCGTGAATTTATTCCCAAGGCGTTATTTCGAAATCTGCGCCACCGCGCCATCTTTGTTCGTTAAGTATAAAAGCGAATGGACTCCCGTACCCGTAGCCTCGAGACATTAAGATACGGCTACCGTACCCGTAGCCACTGCCAACAAATAACCTAATTAATTTTTGCCACCATTAGCCTGACGCTAGGTTAGTGTACAGTGTAGACTACAGCCTACAGCCTACAGGCTACTGCCACTGTACTGCCTACTGGCTAGTACTGCTCATAGGGTCTATGTCCCCCAGGGTACTGCCGGAACGTACCCTGGTCACTATTTGATATGGTTAGGGTTAGGATTAGGGTTAGGGTTCGGGTTAGGAGTAGGCGTAGGCGACTCCCTAGACTCGTTAGTGAGTAGGCGAGGTACGGTCCGGCATATTAGATAGTACCAGGGTACGTTCCGGTATACCCACCGTTCCCAGGGTACGTTCCGGCAGTACCCCGGGGGACATAGACCCTCTCAGCGCCTAGTACTGGCTGCACAGTACTGCCACAGTAGGCCTACTGGCTGCCACTGTACTGTGTACAGCCACACTCCACACTCCACCAGTACTGGCTAGCCACTGAGGCGATGTGATTTTGACGTAGTGCGAATGTTTCGTGCTGATATACGACGACGAAATAAATTCATCCACGTCACACCTACAAATCACGAGATGACCATTCGCGATCGCAATTGAGGGCGAACAAGAATAGGACGTTACGTGTATTGCCATGTCACAAGAATCAACATGACACCGTCACTGATGAAGCGATGATAAGAAGATATGCAAGGAGATGAGACAATGATCTAGCTTACCATGTCGTGCACTTCCTGGCCGATAAAGGCCAGAAGAACAATAAGAGCTTTATCATGGCCTTCTACATGGCTTTACGATGCACAGTCCGAGTAAACGTTCACAGATCGAATATTTCTGAGACATTTCATTGATATGTTTTGATCTTCAGGTTCAGCCTTTTGCAACCATTTACAGCGCCACCTATTTTTCAGTGTTAGTTAGAACACGAGCCGTTGGCGGCGCTGCGGTCGCAACACGGACCGGCTAAAAATTTCGTGCAGTTTGTCAAACAGAATAGATAGTAATATCATATTATTAGCCATGGGCCTACAGACTCAGCAAATTGATGTGAAAGACCAAAAACTATCGAGTACGTTTTAACATGGTATCTGAGAAACCTCCAAAAGAACCCTATATTGACCAAGTCAATTACAAGGTAGGTGCTCACTGCTCTGTGCTCACTCAGCTAGGCCTATACTATAGACATGCGGCTAGCGACAGGGCGTCATCCCTATGTTACGCGATGCGCGATTCACCCTAGCGGCGAGTTATGGAACTAAAACCATGTACAAGTACATTCGATAAACATGAATTTTACATTTTACCCTAACCGCTAACCCTAACCTAACCCTAACCCTAACCCTAATCCTAACCCTAACCCTAACCCTAACCCTAACCCTAATTCGCGCATGCGTAACATAGGGATGACGCCCTGTCGCTAGCCGCATCTATACTATAGCCAGTATAGCCATAGGCTATACTAATTACTAGGTATATATAGACTATAGTATTGAGTATAGTCACTGCTCAGACTCAAGACTGGCAAGAGAGTTGAAGAGAAACAGGCTCAGTCACTCAGAGTAGAGTAAGAGTGCTTCGCGATGTGCCTCTGAGTGAGTAAGTGGTACAGACTGCACTGCAGTATGTCTGTGTTGTTATAACTTGAAATTTAGTCTAGGCCATAATAATGGCATGAATTGAACATGATATAGTACATGCCTAGGCAGACATGGCTCTTTTATTACTATGACGTGTTTGTGCTACAGTGGTGTGGTCGCAGGCCTGGGCGATGCCATTTGGGCAGTACATCATAATGAAGAGTAAATCCCAGCAGCGACAGCGCTACGCCGGGACAGTGCTGCGAAAGAGTTCAAACTACGAGGTATCGCCTCCTTCGCCGCATTCGGTGCGCATAACTCTACTCACGTCGTCATCACCTTTATTGCACGTACAGTGTAGCCCCGTATAACACGACGGTTGGGTCCATGAAATGTGATCGCGAAAAATTAAAAAAATAACAATTATTCACTGTAGCGGGAATTTCTTGTTAATGCAGTACGGTAACGATTTAATTTCAGTTGCACTTCTGCTTAATAAAGTAAAAGAGGCCGTGGGTGATGTTGGCTAGCTTGGCACGCGAATACGCTATTATTATTAATATTTATTATTTTTATTATTATTATTAAGTCTTTATTGCACGTAATACAAATACAAGTGCATGCACTGAAGACAGATCGTGATCCGAGTTTCCGTTTTGGGTTTTCGCAGTGCTCTCATCAGCGCCCCGCTCACTCACAACTACTACATGCTGCTAGACCGCGCGTGCCAGTCACGTCGTCGAATGCGGCGCTGAAACGACTGCTCATCGATCGTGGAATCTTCGCTCCCATCCTCATCTTCATCTACTTTTATGTGATGCAGCGGGTAGAGGTGGTGCTAGTCGGAAGCTGTTGATAATAGTTTTAGTAGAAATAGATCGCCTGGTGTATATAATGTGTGTGCTAAAATAAGGTAGAGAGATACCAATCTATAATAATAATATATATATCAGGGTTCTCCTACGTTGCGCAAACGGGGCGTGCGCGCCGCTTTGGGAAAACTCCCCCTGTTTGAACGTTGCGCCCCGTTTGAATTACCTCCGCCCCGTTTAAATTCCACCACAATAAAAGTTTGCCAGCGGGGAATCGACGCGTCAAGAATTGCCGTTCGACCAGGCCACCCGACGCGTGTATTTTACCGTACCACGCATGCAGCTGCAGACAGTACACAAGTTAACCTGTAACTAACTGTACACCGACTCGGCTATCTTATATATACAAGAAACCAAAAACCGTCTATGGTGTGGGTGGCGATTTTACGCATTAATTAGTCGCTACGCGTAAAAATACACGCCCCCCAGACCTCCTAGTTTCCCCTCCCCCTCCTCTCCCCGTACCCCTCACCCCTCCTCTCCCCCTACCCCTCCCCTCCCCCTGTTTGAATTTCATCCTGGGAGAACCTGTATATATATATATAAAATAAGGGTAGAGAAAATACCAATACATTATAATATGTATTGGTATTTTCTCTACCCTTATTTTAGCACATCAGATTGTTGCAGTAAACTAACCAGGTGGAAGCTAGGTTACGATGTGGTAGACGATGTATTGTGGGGGGTGGGGATTGTAGTAGGCAAGGAGGCTACTGAGGGACGGTAGTTCAAGTTGTACGTTTCTGTTTTTCAGATTTGCTCAAGTGTTCGTGCATGTGTGCGTTCATGCGAGTGTGTGAGGGTGTGCGAAGGTGTGTGAGTGTGCGTACGTGTGTGTGTGTGTGTGTGCATGCAAGTGTTGTGTGTTGTGTGGTGTGTGGGCATGCAAGTGTATTCACAGATCGTCGGAAGTGTGGTTATGGCCGGGAGCAGAGTCGGCAGGTTGTAGAACGACCTAACGACGCGCGGCGGAATTGTAAAAGCGCCGCTAATGGCCTAAGCAATTCATTACATTAGCATGAACGCCACTTCAATGAACAGTGCTGGGTTTGATGCTGTGCGCACACACCCACACACACACACACACACAAACACATGTATACGTGTGTGTGTGTGTGTGTGTGTGTGTATGTATGTGTGTGTGTGCGTGCGTGCGTGCGTGCGTGTGCGTGGGTGTGTGTGCGCGCGTGTGTGTGTGTGTGTGTGACACAGTCGCACCTGCAGATAGGGGTCACGTAAGGGAAATCACAAGAGAGTTTCATTTATATGCAGGTGTCTATTCTACGGAGGTAGTTTCGCTGTCCAACTAACAGGAAACACCAAAACCTGTCTTACATTAACAAGTGTTCATTCTATCAAGGCAGCTTCATCGTATAATTCCCACTCGTGGGAAACCCCAGGAGTGTCCTTTGTATACAGGTGTCCGTTCTATAGAGGTGACTGCAAACACACGTTTGACTGCATGTGACATATCATGCATGTAGGGTCGCACAGGCTTCAGGCCACGCACAAACGATTTCTCATTTCTCGTTTTCTCGTTTCGACTGGGCGTTTCGCACGAGGCAACCAGACGATGATGTTTCGCCACCACTTGCCACGCACGCGCAGTGAGAGAAGTCGTAATCGAAGTCGTAATCGAAGTTGTAATCGAAGTCGTAATCAAAGTCGTAATCAAAGTCGTAATCGAAGTTGTAATCGAAGTTGTAATCGAAGTCGTAATCGAAATCGTGATCAAAGTCGTAATCGAAGTTGTAATCGAAGTCGTAATCGAAATCGTGATCGAAGTCGTAATCAAAGTTGTAATCAAAGTCGTAATCGAGGTCATAATCGAAGTTGTAATCGAAGTCGTAATCGAAGTCATAATCAAAGTTGTAATCAAAGTCAGAATCGAGGTCGTAATCGAAGTTGTAATCAAGGTCGTAATCTAAGTTGTAATCGAAGTCGTAATCGAAGTCGTTATCAAAGTTGTAATCGAGGTCGTAATCGAAATCATCATCGAAGTTGTAATCGACGTTGTAATCGAAGTCGTAATCGAAGTTGTAATCGCTAGAAGCTGAGAAGTTGAAATCACAGGGAGAGCAGGGAGATCGCGTCACCACGGCGATAGCGATCATGGGCAACGAGGAAATCCGTTTAACGAGATCTTTTTCTCACTCGGAATGAAAACAGGCTGTTAATCTCCGGCAGATGGCGAGGATGAAGGGGCAGAGGAGGATTAGATGCTACGTTAGCGATGAACCACTGGTTTTTGAAAGCGTCCGATCGCAGCAGCGAGAAATCTATATATGCCGTCCGAGCGCGTGTATCGAACAAATAGTTTTTGCTCGGTTCTTGAGTAAATGGTTTATCGGTTTCTCACCACTCTTATCAGAGTAAGCATTATTCGAACAAATACTATGTTCTTGGCGAAAATTTCTCGGTTTTCTCTGTTCTTGCGTAAATACTTTCTCGGTTTCTCAATTTTTATCTGAGTAAAGCACGTTCGAACAAATACTCTGTCTTTAACCAAAAATCTCAGTGTGGTAATACACACACACACACACAGCACGCTGTCTGTTTCTATTTAACTTACGTTCCCCGACTTATCTTATATCAACTGTCTTAATTAATCCGGTCCTCTTCTCCTTCTTCCTGTATTTACAGTGAAGCAGTGAAACCACGCGTGCGCAGTCGTCGTGTGAGGTTAAAAGTTAAAGTTAAATCCTTCCCGCGCCTATATGGAACATAGGCGCATAGGGCGGTGCCTATCTCCGTCTCCGTAACCCTGAGGGCCCGCAGCTGCTTTCACAGTAAATGCTACAGTAGGGGGGGTTAGACCGGTTAGTCCACTGGCAGGTGTGAGGTGGCTTCGTGTATATATACACACACGTGGGCAAATATTTACTACTGCTGAAGAGATGGGGGGTTTATTATGCAATGCGATTACAGTTATAGGCGTGGTGGTGGTGTTGGTGGTGGTGGTGGTGGTGGTCTCTGTCATTCCAACACAAGACTGATATGAGTGGTGTGCGTGCGTGTGTGTGTGTGTGCGTGTGTGTGTGTGTGTGTGCGTGCGTGTGTGTGTGCGTGCGTGCGTGCGTGCGTGCGTGCGTGCGTGCGAGCGAGCGTGCGTGCGTGCGTGCGTGCGTGCGTGCGTGCGTGCGTGCGTGCGTGCGTGCGTGCGTGCGTGTGTGTGTGTGT
>NW_014578411.1:77403-78623 GCF_000485595.1 Priapulus caudatus
ACACACACACACACACACAGACACAAGCACACACGCACACAGACACACATGCACGCACGCACGCTGTCGTCATGACGCATGGCTGTATGAACGTACGTGTGCGTGTGTGCGCGCGGTACGCAACGTGAAACGTACGCTCAATTATTGTCGCGTCTATCGATTCACATTAGTGGGACGTCGCCGCCGCAGTGACTGCTTGCGTGCGCACGCGCGCATGAGGCGAGGTGAAGGAAGCAGAGAAGGAGAGGTGGAGGGAGGAATGATGGTGATAGAGAGGGGTGGAGGGGNGTGTGTGTGCGTGCGTGCGTGCGTGCCTGTGTGTGTGTGTGTGTGCGTGCGTGCGTGCGTGCGAGTGTGCGTGCGTGCGTGCGTGCGTGCGTGCGTGCGTGCGTGCGTGCGTGCGTGCGTGCGTGCGTGTGTGTGTGTGTTTGTGCATGCGGCCCTCTCTCTACCCTGCGTGACTGGTGGCAGTTCACTGCCCCGGGGGGAGGCGCGGGGGCGGGGGAAGGGTAGGGGGGAGGAGGCGGGAAGAGGGGGAGGATGCACGATAGTGGTGACTATAGTGGGACGCGCACGCACGAGCGACTCTGCGTTAAAGTTTTGTCTCGTTTCCCGGGTGCAATTATTGTGCGCAGCGTGCGGTAATTATGCGGTAATTATTATTATGCATTAATTATTATTCACACGGTGGCGGCGGCAGCGCCGTTTCACACTGTGTGATTTGTTCTAGCGCGTGTAACGCGTTGTTGTAGTTCGGCTTGGTTGCCTGGGCGTTACTTCCCCGATCTGCATGTGCGGACGTGTGAATGTGTGTGTGGNTGAGTACGCGAGATCGTGCGTGCATGCGTGCGTGTGCGTGTGTGTGTGTGTGTAGCTGTGAAGGTCGTGCCACCAATTTTACAACTCGGCAAATATTTGGCTAATTGATTTTACTTGGCAGATTGCCAGGCGATGATTAGGCGTGCATCAGCTTCCACGATGATGTTGCGGCCGCCCACGATTTATTGCCACTGTCCAAGCTATACACCTTGCCGAGAAATCTATTACATTGTCTATTTTTCTAGCTGTACACACACACGCACGCACGCACGCACACACGCCCACGCGCACACGCACGAGCGTACACACATCCATGATCCACGAACGAGTGTACACACATCCATGAACCACGCACACGCAAGCACGCACTCACGCACGCACACACACACACACACACACAC
>NW_014578411.1:79932-80224 GCF_000485595.1 Priapulus caudatus
GAGAGAGAGAGAGAGAGAGAGAGACAGAGACAGAGAGAGAAGGATCGGAGCGGAAGAAGATGGGAATGATGCCTAATGTCAATAGAGCAGAGCTTCACGGCTTCGTGCCATCAGACAGGGACACTCGCAAATCACTGTTTGTACGGACTGTCCCTATACCGACGTTTCAGGGAGGGGTGGCCATGGGTCGGTAGAGTGTCAAATTGTGCATGCGCTACATGCATACTCTCTCTCTCTCTCTCGCTCTTTCTCTCTCTCTCTCTCTCTCTCTCTCTCTCTCTCTCTCTCTCTC
>NW_014578412.1:0-1631 GCF_000485595.1 Priapulus caudatus
GTGTGTGTCGTGTGTGTGTGTGTGTGTGTGTGTGTGTGTGTGTGTGTGTGTGTGTGTGTGTGTGTGTGTGTGTGTGTGTGTGTGTGAGTGTGGGTGTGTGTGTGTGTGTGCGTGTCGTTATGTAGTTTGAGCAGTGTTTCATCATAATGTCACTCATTTTGTTTGCTCACATATGGAGCGGACCCAGAGGTAACTGTGGTCGTGTGATCAGAATCAGTTATATATAGAAGCCGTAGTTGGTGTGCTTTGCGCGTATCCTCTCCGTGAAAAGCTTGCGTGATAGAGTAGGTGAGGCAATTAAAGGTGAAAATGAAACTGCTTCATCATGATAACAAATAGTGTATGTAACCTGAGAGTGCGTGCGTGTATGCCGGTGTGTCTGCATGTCTTCATGCGTGGGGGTGAGTGTGTGTATGTACGAATGTGTGTGTCTGCGTGTGTTTACCGGATTTGGTTAATCCGTGATCGTTCTTGCCCTGTGTGAAATTACGAATACTATTCAACTTCTCATCAATTCCGTTTGACCAATACTTCTACATTAGATTGGTCGCGATGATGAATGAAATAGTACAGGGGAGAAACCGTTGTTCTCTTGAAATTTATCACAACTACGACTGCAGACAAGTTTACGAGAGGCATGGATCGAGTTTAAGTAACTCGGCGAACATTTAAGTATGCAGTTATCGTTTTCACGCTTTCTCTGAAGACGATGATGCAGCGATAATAGCATTACTGTCGGCGCAGCTCGGGCGACGACACCGATGATGATGGCGACGACGCCGAGTATGCTAGCGACGTCGACGGCGGCAACAATAATAACGACGGCGGTGGCGGCGACGATGATAAAGACGACGACGGCGACGACGATGATAAAAGCGTCGACGGCGACGATGGCGGCGATGGGGCAACATTACATATGGGAAAGATCTGTCCAACGTAGAGCAACACGCTACTTACAATAAAAATACGAATTCTATCATAATTCTACACAGTATGTTCCCTCTCTGCATTAAAGAAGCCAGTGACGCGATAGAGCTCAGACTAATTTGTCTAAATAAGTCACTTAATTACCCATTCCGTTATCGAGTGCAAGAATGCAGTACGATCTCATCTACTGGCATACGCGCCAACTCTACTGCTCTGCAGTCTCATAAGTAGGATCGAAGGCACACCCGCGGATGCATGGAAGTGCGCGAGCGTATAGGGACATACAACGCGACTTCGCGTCTAACTGCATACGTCGGCGCGTGCATGCGTCTGTTAATGAGCATGTGTGCGCACGTGCGTGCGTTTCTGTGTAAGAGAGAGAAAGAGAGAGAGAGAGAGAGTGAGAGAGCGAGCGAGAGAGAGAGAGCACGCGAGAGGGAGAGAAAGCGAAAGAGAGCGAGTGAGAGAGAGCGGGGGCGGAGGGAGAGAGAGAGAGAGAGAGAGAGAGAGAGAGAGAGAGAGAGAGAGAGAGAGAGAGAGAGAGAGAGAGAGAGAGAGAGAGAGAGAGAGAGAGAGAGAGAGAGAGAGAGAGAGAGAGAGAGAGAGAGAGAGAGAGAGAGAGAGAGAGAGAGAGAGAGAGAGAGAGAGAGAGAGAGAGAGAGAGAGAGAGAGAGAGAGAGAGAGAGAGAGAGAGAGAGAGAGAG
>NW_014578412.1:6737-8820 GCF_000485595.1 Priapulus caudatus
ATCTCTGCTCTCATACTATCGCGCGCTCTCACTCTCTCTCTCTCTCTCTCTCTCTCTCTCTCTCTCTCTCTCTCTCTCTCTCTCTCTCTCTCTCTCTCTCTCTCTCTCTCTCTCTCTCTCTCTCTCTCTCTCTCTCTCTCTCTCTCTCTCTGTCTCTCTCTCTCTCTCTCTCGCTCTCTTTCTTCACGCATGTCACCCACTACGCTCTCTCTGTACGTCTATTCAAACCATCCATATATATCACTTCATTGCCTCCCTACTATCCTCGCTGCATCCGATATAATACTGAGTATCAAAGATCTGTTGAAAGAATATTATTCAGAGTTTCTCAACTGAAACGATGCGCCATACATGCATTGCGTGTTTTTGCCGGTCTACTACATGCGATTCAATAAGATACTTACATTTGATAATTCACACGTCCGCGCTTCGCAAAGAGTAAACTCACATTTCAAATGATTACGTCATACGCACATACCCCTTTATCTTCTGCTTTGATTGTCACTGGCTCTTTGCTAGAGCCGCAAATGCTACGTAAAATAGTTTATAGCAATCCTTCGGGAGCTCGAAACTGAACGACGATTGGGAGAATGACAAGATATATCAAGACTATAAACAATATTACAAGGATGTATATTTCAAGAGATAACATGACAAAAAGAACTACAAATTCCAATAAAGCGGCACTTGTTTCGAGAAATTACTATAATGACACCTTCAGAATTGCCATTGCACGCCACAATATATATTTTGCTAACGCCAAACATTCATCTCTGATTACGTCTGTTAAGCTATTCCTGCGGGGATGGGTCACATTTCAGTGTGTTTTCACCGGAAAAAAATGCCCTTGGGTACCTTAACAATGCGACTTACTCGGCGTGTCGAATTCAGAATGAATTCGCGTTATGGAAAGGTTTCAAAATGCTCCGCCCAAGTCTTGCTTTTGCGAAATAGTAAATAAACCTTCAGTATACGTACGCGAAAAAGCTTTTCATTATTTTTTGAATTTTGTCCGCTCGATAATTTTCAAGCATGGTACGCTACGAAACATTTTTAGTATTTGTAACGCTTTCTACCTTTCTACTTAATATTTTGTAAAAACATATATGGGTAACTTATATAGATGCGCCCGCGCTTGCCGTGTACATTTTATAGAGACACTGAGAGGAGAGACGTCGATCATTTCAGCAAACCCTCATCTACATTGGTAATTTCTGCCGGGATGAGAAATGAAATTGAAAATAAATTACATCATTTGGTTTTGTGCAGACGGTAGTCGTAACGTTAACTCCAAATGGTGCCGTTTCGGTGAGACATCGTCACGAGCAGTGATGATGAATGCATAAGATATGGCGCCTCCATTATTGAGTTACTCATACTGGTGCGATGAGAATATTTGCGTATGCAATGTTTTTGTAATGTGCTTATTGCAGCAGTTCGCGTAGCAACACGCGAGTAATGTGAAATACCCGCTCACAACACGCGTGTGTTCGTACGGCTCATAGGGTCTATGTCCCCCAGGGTACTGCCGGGACGTACCCTGGGTACGGTCCGGTATACCGGAACGTACCCTGGTAACTATCTGATATGGTTAGGGTTAGGGTTAGGGTTAGGGTTAGGGTTAAGGTTAGGGTTAGGGATTAGGCGTAGGCGACTCCCTAGACTTGTTAGTGGAGTAGGCGAGGTACGGTCTGGCATATTAGATAGTACCCGCAGAGCATATAAATCATGTTGATTTATATGCTCTGGTACCAGGGTACGTTCCGGCAGTACCCTGGAAGACATAGATCCTCTCAGCGTTAGTACGTAAATGTAGATAATATAAAGTTGAGAGTGAGAAATATAAGAGTAGGGAATATGTGCCCGAAAACAGGGACTTTCACTGTGTAACACGCACACATACATGCGCACACTCGCGCGTAGACACAAACATGACACAAAACTACGCACACGCATACCTTATACATGCAAATACACACGCACACATACAAATTCTCACACACACACACACACACACACACACACACACACACACACACACACACACACACACACACACACACACACACACACACACACACAC
>NW_014578412.1:8830-10661 GCF_000485595.1 Priapulus caudatus
TGCATACAAGGGTGGTATAGAGTTTGCTAGGAGCACGGCGCTGGTATGAGAAACCCAGCGGAAGCGTTTAATTCGACTAACGAGAGCCATTACGTTTTTATTTGCATTAAAATTTTTATAAACGTAACGATGGCGTAGAATTTAAAACCCGGATGAGAATGTTATAATGATAATCGATCGTTAGATATTTTCATAGCTGCTACTGTTATAGTTAGAACTATTACTGCCGTAGCGTGTCGGCCCTTCTCATGCGGTGTGCAGCACTGAGATAGGAACACCACACACACAACACACACACACACACACACACACACACACACACACACACACACACACACACACACACACACACACACACACACACACACACACACACACACACACACACACACACACACACACACACACACACACACACACAAATTTTCTCTGACGAGAAACAAGGGAATGGGTTTTGCAGGAATTTTGTCGCCACTATATTATGTGATTGGCCATAAAGATTCCCCCCAACTACCAACTTTATATAGAGCTTTATTGCGACTACTCTAGTGTAGAGCCGATAGCAATGTTGTCCTAAATATATTGATAAGTAACTGCATGCCTGCAAAAGAATTACATGAAAAAAATAGTAGAAGGAATACTTTCATCCTACCAAATTAGTATGTTAATTATAATCTATTGTATAAATGGGATAAAGTTGTTGTTCTAAGGTCGAAGGTTGTTGGCATAAACACAATAATATTACTATATAAATAACAAAGTTAATTTTTACTCAACCGTGCTGGTTTGAAACGTACCGCTGACGTTTCGCCTCATGTCAGGAAGCTTTCTCAAAGCAAACTGATGTTAATTTTTTTTTTTTAAGTGCCTAGTAGTCATATCCTAAGTGCCTAGTAGTCATATCATATCGCATCTAACTGCCGGGTGCTGTATCCTCGTCCCGGTTGATGTTTGGGGTCTTGCGGATCCAGATGTCCTCCTTGATCCAGCGCCTGATTTTGTTAGGCTCGCGATCGATGATTTTCGAATTCTCCCAATCGATGGTGTGGTTGTCCTTCGCTGCATGATCAGTGATCGCGGATTTGGTGATTTCGGTAGCCGACTGTTTTCGTTGGGCCCTTGTGAACGATTTGGGTGCTACGGTGTCTACGTCCTTTTGGTGTTCTTTTAGGCGGGTTTTAAATTTTCGGCCGGTTTCTCCAATGTAACTTCTTTCACACATAGCACACGGTATCTTATAGACGCAGTCCGTAATGTTGTGCATGTCTGTTCTGTCTTTAGGATGTACTAAAAGCCGTTTTAGAGTTTCAAACGGTCTCACTGTTGACGCCACACCTGCATTTTTTAGGTGACGCTGAACTACGTCCGTGACCCCTCTGACGTAGGGTAGGACGATCATCGTCTTCGGTTTCTCCGTGGAGGTTTTCTTTTGGGATGATGTTTTTTCCCGTGGTGTATGCATCTCCTTGGACACTTTATCGAGTGTCCAATTGGGATAGCCGCATTTTCCTAATGCGTTCTTGATGTGGCGCGCTTCAACTTCCCGGTCCTCACTCTCCGTTATAATTTTGTCCCTACGATCTAGTAGCGTCCGTACCACTGACAGTTTGTGGTTGACTGTGTGGTGTGAGTTGAAGTTTAAGTACTGGTCCGTGTGGGACTTTTTTCTGTACACCGTCAGTTTTAATGAGCCATCTTCTCGTTTATGAATGAGTGTATCGAAGAACGGAATTTTTTGATCAAGTCCTTCCTCGTACGTAAATTTTATGTTGTTGGTACTGTCGATGCTGTTGAGGTGTTCTGTCCATTGTTGGACTGTACCAGACTTGAT
>NW_014578412.1:10671-23128 GCF_000485595.1 Priapulus caudatus
TCCTCACTCTCCGTTATAATTTTGTCCCTACGATCTAGTAGCGTCCGTACCACAGACAGTTTGTGGTTGACTGTGTGGTGTGAGTTGAAGTTTAAATACTGGTCCGTGTGGGACTTTTTTCTGTATACCGTCAGTTTTAATGAGCCATCTTCTCGTTTATGGATGAGTGTGTCGAGGAACGGAATTTTTTGATCAAGTTCTTCCTCGTACGTAAATTTTATGTTGTTGGTACTGTCGATGCTGTTGAGGTGTTCTGTCCATTGTTGGACTGTACCAGACTTCTTTGGAAATCATCTGTAGATGACAGGCGGATCTCAAACCAAAATTGTGGCTACGCTAGGCTTGAAACGGAAGCCATTGCGACAGCACCATTCCATGTAAAGATTGGCAACGATAGGTGAGACCGGGCTACCCATGGCTGCTCCAAACTTCTGGTTGTAAATTTGGTCTCTGAATTTGAAATATGTGGTCATAAGGACAAACGTGAGTAATTCGATGATATCGTCTGTGGTGAGGTTGGTTCGCTTCTTCAACGTTTTGTCTGCCTCCAGTCTCGACTTGATTATGTTAATCGATTCTGGGATCGGAGTGTTGGTAAAGAGTGAGACAACGTCATGTGAGACTAATATCTCGTCTGGTTTCATACGTATCGTTTTTAGTTCCTCTGCTAACTCTGTTGAGTTCTTGATGTGATGTTCGGTGGTGCCTACCAAAGGGGCCAGTAGATCGGCTAAGCTTTTGGACAAATTGTATGCTATGGAGCCTGTGTAATCGACTATAGGTCTATACGGATTGCCTTATTTATGTATTTTAGGTGTGCAGTAGATTCTTGGTACATTTTCAGCCGTGGGATACAAGAACTTGTACCGAGCTTCAGTAATTTTGTCTTCTCTTTTCAGACGTTGGAGAATCGCCACTAGTTTGCTTTTATATTTCGTTGTAGGGTCTTTCTTTAATTTTCCATAGGTCCTTACATCACTCAACATAGTATTGACTTGTTTTTCGTAGTCGTCCTTGTCCACCACAACTGTAGCCTGTAGCCTTTAGTCACGTGTGGACTAAGCTATTGACCCCCACACCATCTGGTGGTCAAAAATGATTAACATCAGTTTGCTTTGAGAAAGCTTCCTGACATGAGGCGAAACGTCAGCGGTACGTTTCAAACCAGCACGGTTGAGTAAAAATTAACTTTGTTATTTATATTATTCTACTAACCGAATGATCTTATTTAATAATATTACTATAGATCTTAGCTAGTAATGTGTTTTAACTTTTGAACATTCTATCACTATTCGTATTGTTATGTGTTGTTGTGTATGAGCATAAAATCATCGTGTCATACCCCGTTTATTGCATTACGTCCATTTTAGTATCATGGGTTTTGTTCGTGGGAATTCCTATAGTTGCAAATCTAAGGAAAGTGTCTTTACCTGCTACTTTAAATACAAACAACAATTACTCAAAAATTACTCAACAATCACGTATTTAATCTAGATGCTATTAAGAATTCTACGTAGTTACCGATAGCACCGTCAATCTCACAACTGTATATCGATAAACATGTTAGTGTATGAAGCAATAGGATAGAACTGGTTAAAATGCGGACCACATCTACACAATAAGATGAGTTCCCCTGGGAAATTACCTGCTGGTGGAAACAAACATCCATAGATACACTCGTTGACATGTACTTCAGTAGATACGGACGCTGTCACACCAGCATGTGGAGGACCGGAACGGAGTATTGACAGTTCAGCGTTTGCATTCATACACACACGCGGGCGCACACACACACACACACACACACACACACACACACACACACACACACACACACACACACACACACACACACACACACACACACACACACACACACACACACACACACACCAGCACGGCGCGCGCGCGGCGCGCGCAGCGCATCGCACGTACACACACCTCCTTAGTGATACTCGATCTTCATTTGCCTGTCTGAGTCGCACGTACATTACCCTGAGGGAATGTCAAGTGGCGATTGTAGGAGTTTGCTGGTACACACGTAGAGCTGGTGGGTAATTGCAAACCTTCGTGACTAAATGCTGGTCGTATCGTGCTGAGAAATTCTCTGTGAAACACTCTCACTACACGGACCGTGACGCGATGCCACGTGTAGCCAGGCGATATATAACTCACGGCTACAAATACACGAACAAGAACTGACTATAGCTCTTCTCTCGACAGACAAGTTTTTGACGCAAACGTTATTTCGCTGTTGCAGGCAGTTATCAAAGTGCAATACACCGTAACCCTACAATGGACGGATGAGTTTATATAAGTGAGATCGGAAAGTCCAATTGTGCTATGTAGGTCACAGAAAAAAGGGGTATAAAATGGCCGAGGCGCGCTTAGGTAAGTACATGATTAATTCGATGATAATTAATGAGTAATGATGATGTAAACATTCGTGCGTTTTAGCATTAAACACACAGCATTGCAGAGAATATCCCAAACGACCACAAGATCACTGTTTCGTAAATGTTTATGGAAACAGAAAACGCAACCTGAAAGTTGAAGTCGATGATTAGTGCGAAGAGAATAATATCAGCGCATGCAATAAAACCTAGAATAGTTCTGATCCTACCAGGGGCGTAAATGCCGTTCGCGAGGAAGGAGTGGGGGGTGATTCGGCGATACGCCATCCACATGACCATGCACGAGCACAACCCACAATATTACGCAGCGCGAGCGCCGCGATCACGGCGCGACCGCACGAACATATCCACTACGAACCTGAGGCACACCACAACACACACCACACAACACCACCACACAAACACACACACGAACACAGTCTACACAGCACCACACACACACAGCGACCACCACCAACGATACACACTACACCACACCAACACGAACAATGACAAGACAAACACACATGCACCACACAAAAAACACGACGTGAATACGTCTTCTATTAGCATCAGCATACATGACATCCCACACGCACCATAAGCCAAAATTTGCGGCGACAACCATCAAAGTAAAAAGATTCTGCGACATTATATTCCAATGGACTGCGACCAGGCTGCAAACTGCTATCCTTCTTATTATCCGGCACTCGCAACTCGCAAAAGAAGACGCGGCACACCTTCCAAGTCAGTAACCACCCCGTAAAGATTGAGTATTTCGTCAGAACGATGCGCGAACTCTTAGTTTGAGTCCCCACTCACTTAGAAAAAGACTGTATACCCCCATGGTACACCCACAGAAACCATCCCCAAAATGATGGACAAGGGGGGCAAAATTAACCTTGGGCTGCCCGCAGGAGGCCCGCGCGTTGCCCGTAGGCCACATCGCTAGGCTAGGGGGAGGTCTGTGGGGGCATGCCCCTCCCGACAACATTTGCGAAACTATTTAGAGCCATTTCCTGGGCAATCATAGAGGCATACCTGTGGGCCATATTCCTTATGTCTGGATCCGACACGTCTATCGTCGTCAACCCTCAAGACACGGCGGCGCCCCCCAGCGCCCCCCCCCCCAGCTCGACCGCTCAACAATGCTGGATGCAAAATCACCTTGTCAGTGACTTTTCAAGAGAGCGTCCATAGTCTAGGTACCTATAGTAAGTGAACTAATAATGACGATGTATGTAAACAGCAGGTAAAATGCAATTCTCACAATTCACCGGTTTTTTTACTGTTTGGCAACCATACTTTTTGGCTATTTATGTGAGTCTGGAACAATTTTCATTGAAGAGTTCATTTGCCAGGATCTGCTTAGCCCTCAGGCACGTAATGTCGTGCAAATTAAATAATCCGTAATCTCACTTCTGCGTTCAAGACAGACAATTCTCTATCTCGGCAAAGAAGCTGATATACTTGGTGTACGAAGTTGGGTGTAGCATTTGGAGTTCACAGGGTTGGAGACTCTGTACTCTAAATGATCGTGACATACTGTATACGTGTAGGCTATACAGTTATACATACATTTAAAAAAACTAATTTCTCATGCATTATGCTGAAATTGAAACAATCACATTTCTTTCTTTTTTCTTCTTCTTTTTCCTTCTTTTTTTGTCTCTTTTTTTAATCTCAGAGGGATATTTGTACAGGCCACCCCCCCTCCTTCAAGAGCGGGGGGGATGCATCCCCCCATCCCCCCGGGATTTACGCCCCTGATCCTACCTATGATTTTACCTCTTATCTGATCTTAATATGGCGGCGGGGACTTTTCGATATGGCTTAATTATTACATGATCACGCTATTGATAAGTAGTGTTATACGTAGCTAATTCTGTTTTAACGCTCCAAATTCTCTCTGATCACAAGTGACGTCATCCAAATAAAGAAATGAACATCGATGATTGTAAATGAGGAACAAGCAGGGAAAAAACGATGTTTTAAGCATGTCCACGCGCCACCACGTGACGGATCATCAAGGCATTCTGGGAACGTTTATTTATTAATATGGTGGGGTTGTTTTCACCGGCGTTAATCATTGATAGGCGCGAATTCATCAATCAGAATCTGACAGAACTTCGCCACCTGTGCAATATAAGCAAAATAAGTACCCGATACGCCCTCCACACACCTACGCACGGTCTCTCTCTCTCTCTCTGCCTCTCTCTCACACACACGCGCGCGCGCGCACACACATACACGTTCGTATACGTATACGCACACAATACATACACGAACACGCACTTATACATACACACACACACACACACACACACACACACACACACACACACACACACACACACACACACACAAACACACACATACATCTATGCACACGCCCACGCTCACGCAACACACAAGCGCGTCCTCGCACATGTTCACGGATGAACTCATACCCATACGATGCTCGCGCTGAGCTCGGAGCTAGAACAATGCAAACGCACATCACGCCCGCGAAACACACAACGAGAAATTCTCTATGCGAGAGATCAGAAGAAATTGGAGAGCCACTGTAGCGATTATGTCGAGCATTATCATGCCACCAGAGTAATGGAACTTGGTCTTAATGAACCGACTATAACTGAGTTAACGACAACTTGCCCGGGCGCGTACTCGCGCCGCATGAATACCCGATGAGCGTACGACTGATGGAACAATCTGAAGCCTACCTCCTCCAGAACCGACACTCTAGTGTTCCGCGTAGCTGGTTATAATCTGACCTAAATAAACGCCCCTGCATGCTAAACACAGGCCGTAGAAATAATACTAGTTAGACTAGTGTCTCTATATATTTCTATGATACAGGCCCTTGGTCGTTCAAGCCTAATCCGCAATCTCTCTCTCCTTTCGTTCATTTAAAATAAATATTCTTGAGGCAATTAATTGCAAGAAAAGCATTGCATTTTTTACGCGTGAACTAAAGTCCTTGAACTATTCAAACACGACTGGTTTGGATAACCAGAGCCGGTGAACATCGGTGCGACATTTGACTGACACCAATAGCAATTAGCCATATCGGAAAGTCCCCGCCGCCATATTGAGATCAGATAAGAGGGGGTATAAACTGCCCTTTTATAACATTGTTAGGATAGGACTGGTCTCGATTTTTGATCAATAATTCTCTTCACTAACATCGTACTTCAATTCACAGGTGAGTTTCTGTTTACAGAAACATTTACAAATATGATTGTGGTAATTTTAACCTGTATGATACAGGCGGTTCCGGTTCCGCTTCACTACACTGTGATAGTGTAGATAGTGTAGTGAAGCGAAACATACCGCCTGTATCATACAGGTTATGGTAATTTGGGATATTTTGCAATGTTTGTGTTAATGCAAAAACGAAAAACGCACGAGTAAGCGCGCCTCGGCCATTTTATACTCCCTTTTTCTGTGACCTAATTAGTACAGCTGGACTTTCCGATCTCACTTATACCCGACATCGGTATTCTTTTCCATTATTAATACATCATTTCATCAAATTATACGTCTACCACATTATATTATTTATATCAATGTCCACGCTTGATTTATATCTATGGGAACTAGCTATAGATAGGTACAACGGGGTTATATTCGGGTAATTGCTTCAACCAGAAATATCTGTTGTTCCGCGTGCGTCTCCTCTTTCGCAACACACACAAACGAACAAACAACAAACACACATGCACACACAAACAAACACACGTGCATACGTTTATACATGCATACATACATCCACGCACATGCCAAATTTGACAACCATAAAGTAAAAAATTTGGACATATTTCGAAATACTGACAGCTGCAAACTGTAGTCTTTTATTATAATGAACTCCAAAAGAAGACGGCACACTTCCAAGTAGTAACATAAAGATTGAGTATTTCGTCAGAACGATGCGAACTCTTTAGTTTGAGTCCCATCACTTAGAAAAAGATGTATAATGGTACTACCACAGAAACATCCACAAAAATGATGGACAGGGGGGGGCAAAATTAACCTTGGCTGCCGCAGGCAGGCCCGCGTGCCGTAGGCATGCTAGTGCTAGGGGGGTCTGGGGGCATGCCCCTCCGAACATTTTGAAATATTTAAGCCATTTTCCTGCAATCTGAGGCATACTGTGGGCCATATTTTCATGTCTGATGACACTATATCTCAACCCTAGACTCAACAATGTGGATTCAAAACACTTTTCATGACTTTTCAGAGAGCTTACATAGTTAGGTTACTATAGTAATAACTAATAATACATGTATTAAAACACAGGTAAGAATTGCAATTTCTCACAATTTCACGTGTTTTTTTATGTTTGCAACCATACTTTTTGGCTATTTGTGAGTCTGGAAACATTTTCTTGAAGAGTTCATTTGCATGGTCTGCTGCCCTCAAAGGCACAATGTGTTCAATTAAATAATCCGTAAATCTCACTTCTGCGTCAAGACAGACAATTCTCTATCTGCTGCAAAGAAGCTTGATATATTGGGTGTAGATTGGGTGTAGCATTTGGAGTTCACAGGGTTGGAGACTCTGTACTCTAAATGATCGTGACATACTGTATACGTGTAGGCTATACAGTTATACATACATTTAAAAAAACTAATTTCTCATGCATTATGCTGAAATTGAAACAATCACATTTCTTTCTTTTTTCTTCTTCTTTTTCCTTCTTTTTTTGTCTCTTTTTTTAATCTCAGAGGGATATTTGTACAGGCCACCCCCCCTCCTTCAAGAGCGGGGGGGATGCATCCCCCCATCCCCCCGGGATTTACGCCCCTGATCCTACCTATGATTTTACCTCTTATCTGATCTTAATATGGCGGCGGGGACTTTTCGATATGGCTTAATTATTACATGATCACGCTATTGATAAGTAGTGTTACGTAGCTAATGCTGTTTTAACGCTCCAAATTCTCTCTGATCACAAGTGACGTCATCCAAATAAAGAAATGAACATCGATGATTGTAAATGAGGAACAAGCAGGGAAAAAACGATGTTTTAAGCATGTCCACGCGCCACCACGTGACGGATCATCAAGGCATTCTGGGAACGTTTATTTATTAATATGGTGGGGTTGTTTTCACCGGCGTTAATCATTGATAGGCGCGAATTCATCAATCAGAATCTGACAGAACTTCGCCACCTGTGCAATATAAGCAAAATAAGTACCCGGTACGCCCTCCACACACCTACGCACGGTCTCTCTCTCTCTCTCTCTCTGCCTCTCTCTCACACACACGCGCGCGCGCGCACACACATACACGTTCGTATACGTATACGCACACAATACATACACGAACACGCACTTATACATACACACACACACACACACACACACACACACACACACACACACACACACACACACACACACACACACACACACACATCTATGCACACGCCCACGCTCACGCAACACACAAGCGCGTCCTCCGCACATTTCACGGATGAACTCATACGCATAACGCATGCTGCGCTGAGCGCTCGAGCTATGAACAATGCAAACGCACATACACGTTCCCGGAAACACATCACGAAGAATTCTCTAATGGCGAGAGATGCAGAAGTAAATTGAAGAGCACTGTAGCGATTATGTCGAGGCATTATCATGGCGCACCTAGCAGTAATGGAAGCTTGGTCTTAAATGAACCGACTATAACTGAGTTAACGACAAATGTGCCCGGCGCGTACTCCGCGCCGCATGAATACCCGATGAGGCGTACTGACTGATGGAACAATCTGAAGCCTACCTCGTCCAGAAACCACACTGTCTCGTGTCCGCCGTAGCCTGTTTAATACTGACCTAAAATAACGCCGCCTGCATAGCTAAACACAGGCGCGTGCCAATATCATACTAGTTAGAACTAGTGTCTACTATAATTTTATGATACGAGGCCCTGTCGCTTCAAGCGGCTAATCCGCAATCTCTGCGTCCTTTCGTTCATTTAAAAATTAAATATTGCTTGAGGCAATTACTAATTGCAATGAAAAGCATTGCATTTTTTACGCGTGAAGCTAAAAGTCCTTGAACAATCAAACACGACTGGTTTGGACTAACCAGAGCGCGTGAACATCGTGCGACGTTTGCACTGACCCAAATAGCAATTAGCCATATCGGAAAGTCCCGCCGCCATATTGAGATCAGATTAAGAGGGGTATAAACTGCCCTTTTATAACATTGGTTAAGGTAGGACTGTTCAGATTGTTTGATCAATGAATTTCTCTTACTAACATCGTACTTCCACTTCACAAGCGTGAGTTTTCTGTTTACAGAAACATTTACAAATATCGATTGTGGTAAATTTGGCATATTTTGCAATGTTTGTGTTAATGCAAAAAACGAAAACGCCACGACGTAGCGGCGCCTCGGCCATTTTATACTCCTTTTTCCTGATGACCTAATTAGTAACAGCTGGACTTTCGATCTCCACTTATAACCCGACATCGGTATTCTTTCCATTATTAATACTCATATTCATGACAAATTGATACGTCTACCAAACATTATATTATTTATATCAATCGTCCACAGCTTGATTTAATCTATGGAATACTATAGATAGGTACAACGGGTTATATTCGCGTAATTGGCTTCAACCAAGAAATATCTGTCTTGTTGCCGCGTGCGTCTCCTCTTTGCGCGTCTCTCTGCTCTCTCTCTCTCCTCCGATCTCTCTCTCTTCATCTGCTCTCTCTCTTCTCTCTCTCTCGTCTTTCTCTCTCTCTCTCTCTTCTCTCCCCCCCTTTCTCTCTCTTTTTCTCTATGTATGTGTGTGTTGTGTGTGTGTGTTGTGTGTGTGTGTGTGTGTGTGTGTGTGTGTGTGCATGCTGTGTGTGTGTGGTGTGTGTGTGTGTGTGTGGTGTGTGTGTGTGTGTTGTGTGTGTGTGATTGCTGTGTGTGTGTGTGTGTGTGTGTGTGTGTGTGTGTGTGTGTGTTGTGTGTGGCTGTCACGTTGGTGTGTGTGTGTAGTGTGTACGTGTGTGTGTACGTGTGTGTTGTGTCAGTTATGACGGTAATTTTGTAGCAGAGTGCATAATACCAGTGAGATCGTGCAATCATTAAGAAGGAATGTTGGTTAGACGCTTACTTTGTGAACCATTATTCCATGTCACCAGTTTCACTAGCGAATATTACAAGTACTAGTACTAGCTGTTATTACCACTCGAGTTGAGTCAATAATTGTACTATTTTTATTTGATCAGCATGACGACGTTTTTCTTCAGCCGGCAGTCGGTAGCAGGGCATAACATAGGGTATAACGATAATGTACGCAGGGTATAACGATGCGGCGTAAGCAAGAGCAGCGAGTTCGTCTTTTCGTACCGTCCTTTTCAACCCCCTATCCGCTAAAAAAATATGCTTCAAAGCGATCGGCTTTTCCATTGTAGTGAATCTCTATGTGTGCATATCATCGTCATTTGCGTCAGTCATAACCAATATATGATACTAAGAAGACGAAAACCAGACCGAGAAACGTTACTTTTACACACTGTTTATTACAGCGCTGCGTTCGCGAACGTTACTTGTTTATCCGAATGACCTTTGACATTTCCCATGATTCGTTTACGGCTGCGCGCGAAATACCGAACTGGCCGTTATAGTTCGGCCGTTTCACAATTTCGTCTCTATAAAATGCATTCATTTTGCATTTTTCGGTAAAATTCGACTAGAGTGCACTAATTTGCATTATGCGCTCAAGGTAGATGTCGTAAAGCGTCGAGAAGGCATTAGAAGTGAGATTGGTTTCGTCGTGTAATTGTGTCATTGCGTTCATGTGGTGTAGCCATATAGTGACCGGTGCAGCCATTTTGTATTTATAACGGGATCCGACTACTTTCTAGAATAGCAGATCATTAACTGACCAACGTTTCGAGCGGAGTTTATTAGACGCTTGAATCTGTGGTGGTTATTTAGAGCATAGAATAAAGTGTATTCTTGTATGCACGAAGCAACCCACCTCTAAGATTCTTTTTATTAATATCTGACCGATGCCTAATTTTTCTGGCCTGGCATGTGCCTAAGGAAAGCCCTCTACTTTTGCAGCAAACACTTATTATAAACTTTATGAAGAGTGTTGCCGTCCTCGCGTGCAAATATAGATTGGCAAAAGTTGGCAGAAAAAAGGATTGATAGTTTGACCCATTCTTCTTCATGGAGACATGCCGTGATTGCTATTCTGATGGTCTTAGGAATCCGTATAATCTGTATACATTAGTACTTTTCCAGTCGTTCAATCGATTTATCCGCTACCAAAAAGTCGATTTTTAAAGACGTTGTATCAATACGAATATGATGGAACAGCTAACATGTGGCAACAGATTTCGGCGAGAAACGGTGTTTATTGCGATCGAGATAAATCTAAACGATAACTAACTAAAAAAAACTCAAATCTGTGTGTCCAGAAAATGGAAACGTAAATCTCATGAGTAAACGCAAGAACACAATTGCGGTCACAGTTGCCACTATTATCCATGATGGCAGGGTCGTCATCCTATGCCGGAATGAAGGAATTGCCAGCTGACATCCGCCATATTGCCAGCATACGAACGTCTGTAGTAAATAAAACCTATTTAGACAGTGCTACCGGTCAGCCACGCATGCAATGAGATTCAGAGAAATAGAAACCCGCCTACGCTCTAGTCTAGTGAATAACGGGAAGTGAATTTATGCTAAAGGGAACGTAGCTGCCTAGAACCTGACAGTGACGGCCTAATGGGTAGCAGGGCCGACTTGCAGCCTGAAAGATTCAAGGTTCGAGTTTTACCTCTGCCATAGCTGTTGTGCCCTTGAGCAAGGCACTTTATCTCGGAGAGACGAGAGTCTTTCGTACGTCACTATTGAGCAGATAGGCTTTCTCCTTCAATATAGTTTTAGGTTACCCTTAGGGAGGGCAGAGCACCTGTTCAGCCTCCCATACAACTGCAAATGAAGCCAACTACGCCTAGCATGGTTCTTCCATCACTACATAGAAAGGTTACGTAGACTCACACAGTGAAAGCAAGAGGCACATCGTCGTCTTAACGGCTCTGTACTCTGTAAGCGATGACAAAGAAGAAGAATGAATAGGAGAAGATGAAGATGAAGAAATAGGAGGAGGGGCGGAAGAGGAAGCGACGGAGGAAGAGGAGGAGGAGGAGGGGGGATGAGGAGGAGGAGAAGGAGGAGGAGGAGGAGAAGAAGAAGGAAGAGAAAGAGAAGAAGAAGGAGGAGAACGGGAAGAAGAAAGAGGAGGAGAAGGAGGGGGATGAGGAGGAGGAGCAAGAGGAGGAGGAGAAAAAAGAAGAAGAGAATGGAAATGTCTCACGATTTGTCTTCTGCAAGGAAAATAACCGGTTTATAATTTCATGAAATCAATGTTATCATTATCTAAATGTTGACACAGGCAACTTCTCAAATTCAACACTGGCGCTAGTCTGTGTAATCCAATTTTGCGCGTTTAACAGGCGCGAAATATCTGGCGAGAAATATTGTTTGCCAAATACTATTACTTCGCTGGGAATTTCTTAGTAAAACCAACTCATATATCTCGAAACACAAAATTCAACAATTTACACAAATTGCTTCTTGCACAATGCCTGCGCACAACACTCGCGCTGCCATTACGTAACAAAATCTTGCAGGTTTGCCTCACATCCCTGTTCGTTTTATAAATACCTTTGTCATTTAATTCAGTCTGAGCCTAAAATCGCAGGTTCGTGCCGTTACAGCGGGCGTATTCAATAGAATGTTGACTAGATAATTCTTACATTATTACTATGCAACTCGTGGCCTTATGTCCGCCTTAACGTCCCCTGGCAGACGGCAATTGATAATGATCTAACAAAACCCGTAACATATCGTACCGTGCCCGATCATGCCATGCAGTACCATACTATACCATATGCCATGTCGTATCTTATCGTACCGTACCGTAACGTGCCGTATCGTACTGTACCGAACCGCACCGTACCGTATCGTACCGTACCTTACCATACCATACCATACCATACCATACCATACCATACCATACCATACCATACCATACCATACCAT
>NW_014578412.1:23153-24964 GCF_000485595.1 Priapulus caudatus
AAATATTATGAATGATTGTAAATTTCTAATTTTTCGGATCCTAACGCAAACGTCATTCTTCCCCCGTATTCCCTGAACTGAAGTACATTGATACGGATATCATGGAAGTAGGCGGTTATCCGAACGCAAAACGTTATCCGCTCCCCCTCTAATTTCCTGAAACTGTGGCTATGATTGGCAAGTTGTTGGCGCCGTTTTTAAATTGTATTAAGCGCCGCATCGACGCGAAATGACCGTCAACGCGTTATGAGTGAAATCATTGATTGCGACTGTTATGTTTACAACCAGAAATTATATAAAATACACCACACTCATGCAACCCAATCATGATAAGGGCGTAACGTTCGTATAGGCAGAAAGTAAGATGCGATAAACGAGTACGATACAGGTGCGATATAACGGTACGGTACGTATGTAACGCAGTATGGTATGAGTATGGGTAATGGTATGTATGGTATGGTATGGTATGGTAATGGTATGGTATGGTTAATGGTGTTGGTATGGTATGGTATGTGTATGGTATGTTGTCGTATGGTATGGTATGGTAATGGTATCGGTATGGTATGGTAGGTATGTATGGTATGGTGATGAGTAGTGGTATGGTATGGTATGGTATGCGTATGGTATGTCATGACTATGGTATGCGTATGGATGGTAATGGTATGGTAATGGGTATATGGTATGGTATGGTATGGTATGGTATCGGGTATGACTATTAGATGGGGGCATCAACATAGATCTGCTGAGACAATTCCACTTTGCCCTGTGTTCCGCTTTACCCCGGGTTCCCCTACTAGTACTAGCTGTTATTACCACTCGAGTTGAGTCAATAATTGTACTATTTTTATTTGATCAGCATGACGACGTTTTTCTTCACCGGCAGTCGGTAGCAGGGCATAACATAGGGTATAACGATAATGTAACGCAGGGTATACGATGCAGCGTAAGCAAGAGCAGCGAGTTCGTCTTTTCGTCCCGTCCTTTTCAACCCCCTATCCGCTAAAAAATATGCTTCAAAGCATCGGCTTTCCATTGTAGTGAATCATCTAGTGTCATATCATCGTCATTTGCGTCAGTCATAACCAATATATGATACTAAGAAGACGAAAACTCAGACCGAAAACGTTACTTTTACACACAGTTTATACAGCGCTGCGTTCGCAACGTTACTTGTTCATCCCGAATGACCTTTGACATTTCCCATGATTCGTTACGCGGCGCGAAATACCGAACTGGCCGTTATAGTTCGCCGTTTCACAATTTCGTCTCTATAAAATGCATTCATTTGCATTTTTGCGGTAAAATTCGGAACTAGAGTGCACTAATTTGCATTATGCGCTCAAGGTAGATGTCTCGTAAACGTCGAGAAGGCATTAGAAGTGAGATTGGTTTCGTCGTGTAATTGTGTCATTGCGTCATGTGGTGTAGCCATATAGTGACCGGTCGGCCATTTTTGTATTTATAACGGGATCCGACTACTTTCTAGAAATGCAGATCATTAACTGACAAACGTTTCGAGCGGAGTTTATACCTTGAATCTGTGGTGGTTATTTAGCATGAATAAAGTGTATTTTTGTATGCGACGAAACACTCTAAGATTTTTTTATTAATATCTGACCGATGCTTATTCGGGCCTGCATGCTGCCTAAGGAAGCCCTCTACTTTTGCACAACACTTATATAATTTATGAAGAGTGTTTGCCGTCTCGCGTCAATATAGATGTTGCAGAAAAAAGGAATTGATAGTTTGACCCATTCTCTTATGGAGACATGCCGTGATTGCTATTCTGATGGTCTTAGGAATCCGTATAA
>NW_014578412.1:27467-35962 GCF_000485595.1 Priapulus caudatus
CATACCATACCATACCATACCATACCATACCATACCATACCATACCATACCATACCATACCATACCATACCATACCATACCATACCATACCATACCATACCATACCATACCATACCATACCATACCATACCATACCATACCATACCATACCATACCATACCATACCATACCATACCATACCATACCATACCATACCATACCATACTATACCATACCATACTATACCATACCATACCGTACCATACCGTACCGTACCGTATCGCACCGTATCGTACCGTATCGCATCTTACTTTGCCATACAACGTTACGCCTTATCATGATATGGGTTGCATGAGTTGTGGTGTATTTTATATAATCTGGTTGTAAAATAAAGTCGCAATCCAATATTTCACAAACGCGTGACGTCATCGCGTCGATGCGGCGCTTACTACAATTTAAAAACGGCGCCAACTTGCATCATAGCACAGTTCAGGGAATAGAGGGGGGGAGGATAACGTTTTGCGTTGGGAACCGTACTCCATGTATCCGTATCAATGTATCAGTTCAGGGAATACGGGGGAAGAATGACGTTTTGCGTAGGGATCCGAAAAATTAGAAATTACACACAATTTAAAATTTTTTTAAATGACAAACGAGAAATTAGCTTAATAACCGAAAGTGTTCGTCGGACGAATTAGATAATATATGGAATGCACTGGTTGTTAGCCGATGTTAATACATTCAGTAAACCGACGTGATATGAAGTTGTTTAAAACTACGAGCAGTTATTTATGTGTGACGTCACATTCTCAGTCATGGCGGTCGATGGGGGCTCGCCATCGTCATGAAGATAAAGGAAAAACAACCGGAGGAAATACCAAAAATACAAAAGGATTACAAAGGATAAAAGATATACAACCGGATACAGCAGCTGGTTTCCGGCATCGTACTTGCGATGATGATAATAATGCTTCCATGAATCATTACGATGCGACTATATCCCAATCCTGAATGAAAATTTAAATGCATAAATCGACGTTCGAATCATTTGACGAATTGCTTCGAATCGCCGGTCGTCAGGCAACGTTTGCGTGTGCTCTGATGGAAATGTGATTTTCGCAAATTGCTCACATTGCGCGTAGATGAGCGAGTTGTCACTGTTTCGGGCTGCTCTCCACTGGTACAGTATTCACTCGGATAAATTCCGCACGCGAGCGTGAATTTCATTCGCGCATGAGCATCACCCGCGTATGAACTTCATATAGAAATGTATAGACTTCGCACGTATATTGGCTCTGCATGCGTGTGTGTGCGTGCGTGCGTGCGTGCGTGCGTACGCGCGCGCTTGTGCGTGTGTGTGTGCGTGTGCGTGTGCGTGTGCGTGCGTGCGTGCGTGCGTAAGTGCGTGCGTGCGTAAGTGCATGCATGCGTGCGTGCGTGCGTGCGTGCGTGTGTATGTGTAGGTGTGCTGCATGCTACATGATTGTGAACTTTACACATTCGCATGCTTCATAACGAGGCTTGGGTTAATTTTCGAGCGTAATAATCGTACGTTACAGCGACGCTTACGCCATCTTGCGGTGCATCTCTCCGGATATACGAGACACAACAGGACCTGGTGGGCCCGATGCGACAAGCATCTGAAGGAACTCGTTTTATACTGGCCGATAGATGTACAATTATGAGGGCTAATTTCTCGAGAGCTTATTTCTCGCTCTCATCTTAAAAGCTCGTACAACTACACTGGCAAAATCGCTTGTCTTGACCTCATCACAGATTTACGTCAGCCATAGCATGACGAACATAATTATAATGTCCACTTATTATGATATCATACGGGGAAATCATTTCCCATAATTACGGCCATACTTACGAAAAAATTCCCATAAATCAGCAGGAGTTTTTTTGAGAAATCACAATGCCATTCTCTGAATCCACGTCGCAACTGACACCATATATGTTGTTAATTAACTCAAAAATTCTTCCATAATTTTTTTTGTAAACAAGCTTTTGCCGGCACGCACTCGAAATGGCCATTTTGCAATGTCATTTTACGCGAAAAAGTAGGCTTCCTTCGAAAATTCTACGGCCGCCCCAGCAACGCACCCCGGACGCGATAGAAAAAGCGCGTTTACTGAACAGACAAAACTGGCAAAAAAACGTCTTATCGTGACAGCCGGCAAGACTGAGATTGGGTTTGGACGTGGGCGTGAGTATAGTCAATGAAATTATTCGAGTAAGCCTTTCATATGATACTTCGCAAGGCAATTGAATTATTTCATTAACTCTTCATGGTAGCGCACATTACACAAATTGCGAGTGATGTTTCGTTAAATTGATACAGAAATCAAGTACAAAATTAAATTTATCTACCATTAAGTCTAAAAACTGTGAACTAGGAGTAGAGTGACGTTAGACGGTGTGTATGGTTGGTAATCTTCTATTCAATTAGGAAGCTAGCAGACACAACTAACTGCACGCACTCATTCTTCGCCATTCCGAGTAATGAATTCGATTTTTACGTAAACAAAAGCGAGTAAATAAATAAATACGCTACGCATGCCTAAATGTAATGTCGCAAAACAATCAGTACTTGTGGCCACTCTGTATAAGGATATCGTTGGCAACATATAGAATACATGTAGTATGGTAAGAAGGCAATGAGTCTAACGCAGGTTAGGAAAAGAAGAACACAATGTAAGGTTCGAAGCTAGCATACACGCATGCGTGTATACATAAGCGTATACATGCAATGCGTGTATACATTGCATAAGTGTATACATGCATAAGTGTATACATGCAATGCGTGTACCTATAAGCATGTGCGCATATACCCGCATGCTCACGCGTTCACAGACGCGCGGTAGTAGTAGGGACACCTGTACTCTGGCCCTGAGTGAGGCTTCTGATTGGTCGAGAGACACCACGTGACCACGCCCACGTGACCTAAGCGAGCCGTCTGATTGGTCGACAAACACCACGTGACCACGTGACGTCACTTCCGGTGGTCCACGTGACGTCACTTTCGGTGGGGTGGGTCACTTTTGGCTCAAGTGACCCCCACCGGAAGTGACGTCACGTGGTCACGTGCTGTCTGTCGTCCAATCAGAAGTTTCGCTCAGGTCACGTGGGCGTGGTCACGTGGTGTCTGTCGACCAATCAGGCGCCTCCCTCAGGGCCAGAGTACAGGTTTCCATGGCGACAGGTCAGGCCAGCATGCGTGCGTGTGCGTGTGTGTGTGTGTGTGTGTGTGTGTGTGTGTGTGTGTGTGTGTGTGTGAGAGAAGAGCGAGAGAGAGAGGAGAGAGAGAGAGGGGAGAGAGAGAGAGAGAGAGAGAGAGAGAGAGAGAGAGAAAGCATGAGTGACAGAGATAGATAGATGGAGAAGAGGTCTTGTGTGTGTGTCTGTGTGTGTGTGTGTGTGTGTGTGTGTTGTGTGTGTTGTGTGTGTGCTGGTGTGTGTGCTGTGTGCTGTTGTGTGTGTGTGTGTGTGTGTGTGTCGTGTGTGTGTGTGGTGAGAGTTGTTGTGTGTGTGTCGTGTGTGTGTGTGTGTGTGGTGTGTGTGTGTGTGTGTGTGTGTGTATTGTGTGAGAGAGAGAAAAGAAAGGAAGAGAGTGCACCCACCACAACCTCACACACACACACATACCCACGCCGATACAGGACAAAGAGAGAGAGAGACAGAGACAGAGAGGGAGGGAAGGAGGGAGAGAGAGAGAGAGAAGAGAGAGAGAGAGAGAGAGAGAGAGAGAGCGAGAGAGAGAGAGAGAGAGAGAGAGAGGAGAGAGAGAGAAAGAGAGAGAGAAAGCAGAGAGAGAGGAGAGAGGAGAGAGGAAAGGGAGAGAGAGAGAAGAGAGAGAGAAGAGAGAGAAGAGAGAGAGAAGAGAGGGAGAGTTGCACACACATGCAGACACCACACACAGCAGGACACATAAAATCCCCACACACACACACACCAACACAACACGCACACACACACACACACACACACAACTCAGACCCAAGAGAGATAGAGAGATAGAGAGCAGAAGAGAGAGAGAGAGAGAGAGGACGAGAGGAGCGAAGGCCGAGAAAGACGGCCGAGGGCAACAATAATTCTTATAAGCAGATTGAATTGCGAGACAAGCGAGAGAATTCGCACCGACGAAAACATACTGAGACCAAAGCAGGCCGTTGTGACTCGGGACTTGAAAAGCAATCGGAAGAGAAAACCATGATGCGCTGAAAATGACCAGTGATATCAGGCATAAGTCTATTATACTGCAATATTCTCGTCATAATACCGCGTAGAAGCATTCGGATTGTCCATCGTATATTAGGCTTCCCAATCGTCCGCCCAATACACGCCATGCATCAACCGCATAACCACGCGATGATCGAGGATGATCATGATGACAACTGTCTCCCCAACCGTCAGCGCTAGAAGCCATGTCAGCACAAATAACAATAATTGCCTTATTTAATTCGAGCGTAATGGAATCGCATCCAAATGATACAATAGAGAATCGAATAAATCTATGGCAATAGACAAAACGAGTCTTTAACCAATTTCTTCATACATTAAACGCAATTAATGTGATAAACTAGCGTACGAAATTATATTCGTGTTGCACGTACGCAAATCTTTTCCGTCTGTAGTTCCATAACAAATCCCGTTTACCGTCGCTGCCCTATATAAAACAGGCATAATAGGCCTACAGCTGCATGCGAATTTCAAAGCTCGAATCTTAATTCATAAATTTCACACAATGCAAATAAAATTTAACCACATAAAACTAGGTCCAAGTAATATGTAGTACTAACAATGTAACAGTAGCATAACATGCTAAGCATTATAACACTGTAACATGTGACAGTAACATGTAACAAGTAACATGTAACATTGTAACATATAAACATGTAACATGTAACAAGTAACATGTAAATGTAACAAGTAACATGTAACGATGTAACATCGTCGTACCATACTAACATAACCATGTAACATGTCAAAGTCTCATGCTAACCAGTAACATTAAGGCATGTGAACGTGAACATGTAACATGTAACAATCGTAACATGTAACATGTAACATGTACAAGTAACAATGTAACAAGTAAAATGTAAAGCAAGTAAACATGTAACATGTCACATGTAACACTGTAAATTGTAACCAAGTAACATGTAACATGTAACAGTCCGTAATGTACAAGTAACCATGTACATGTAACATGTAACAAGTACTGTAACATGTAACAAATTGTAACATATAACAAGTAATCATCTAAACAAGTAACATGTAAGAAGTACACATGTTAACATAAATGTAGCTGCAAACCATGTAAAAGTAACCAGTAACACGTAACATGTACGCCAGTAGGCATGTAACGAGTAACATATAACATGTAACAAGTAAACATGGTAACGAGTAACATCGTACGAGTAACATATAAACGTAACATAGTAACATGTAATATGTAACATGTAAACAAGTAACATGTTAACAAGCTATATGAATGTAGTGCGTAAAACGTTGTCGTGCGCGATTTTAAGTTTAAGTTTTTTTACTCTCGTTCCTCTTGCCACTGGACGCGATTCTAACGCCAGCGGCAGTTCGTATATCTCGTGGCAGGTACCCGCAGATCGACGGTCATCGTATCCGCCGATGGCTCAGTCTCTCGATGCCCGAGCGGCCAACATGGGCGATGTCTGCGTAACGACAGCACTCGGGCAGGGCATGGAGGACGACTGGTAAACAAGAAGCTTATCGGCCTGCGTATGACACGATGAACTCTACCGTATTCAGCCACATCACAACCTGCTCCGGCCCGTGACTACAGTAACTAAAATAAGACGGAGACAGCGCCTGCACTCGAGAGAGAGGAGAGAGAGAGAGAGAGCAGCAGAGATAGAAAGAGAGAGGAGAGCAGAAGAGAAGGTGGCTCCTCATCTCGCTCGCTTCCCCAGCGGGAAGCGTGGCGCTAGGGCGGTAACTGCTTTAACCTGAATTGGCGTACCTATCTGCTGCCGCGCCGGTATGTGCGGTGAGAGGAGCGTGCATTGCGACACCCGCCCATCGCCGCGCGCGTGTGTGTGTTAACTCGCCCTGTACTCAGATAGTACGTTTTGTACACCGTGCTATATGTATCGCATATATAATATATATATATACACTATATATGTATATAAATAGTATAATATATAATACATACTATACATAGTATCATAATACATTATAATACTATATATTACATATATATACTATATGTATATATATCTATATACTATATACTATATATAGGTACTAGTATATATCATATGTGCATGTATATATCCATACATATATGTGTATATATGTATATGTGTGTGTACTTATATAATCTATGTATGCTTATCGTATGTATGATATGTAATGTAGTGATATGACACGTGGATCGTATTAAGTGCTAGCCATCAACGTGTGTGATCAAACGCTCTTTTATACCTAACCCTACAATAGCAAGTACTGGATAGAATTCTTATGTGAACTGCCTTAAAATTCCGAATCGGTGCATAACAGTTTGTATTTTTAGACAATTAACGGCAGCGTCTGTCTGGAGATGTAATACCACGTGATGTCACGCACTCCTCTGTAAAGTATTTTTATAGTGAAGACAGTGACGGTCTACATATGGCATTTTGTGGGCTAGACAAGTTTTCCGCTCTGCTGCTACAAAGCCCAGAATCATAATTACAGGTTGTTTTACAACAGCACGGGTTCGCCTGTGAGTTAATCGCTCGCTTGTTACCAGTCACGTGTCCAGATCCACTCCTATACTGCAAATTGAGTAAATTAACACCACCGGTACACCCCCGCTCGTTGGTTTCTAAATCCGCGTGTAAGCCTACATGGTAAGATTTTAAGCGCGCAAGATTTTGTCTAGTCAAATTGTCAGCACGGAACCGAGTTCATAATCTGCATCTAGTCTACACGCGATCTATCGCGATTTTGCTACGCTGTATTACTAATCTTATTAATTAGATATTCATTAATTATTTATGGACTGAGATGCGGGTCAAATAAAACGCTTCAGATGGCAGCGCCTTTGTTGGGTGTAGTGTTGATGGGCTTGCCACCAATTAGTCTAGCTCAGATACTCGCGACTGGCTGATTCTCAAAGCAGTGAGTCGTAGCATATAAGTTGAGCCGGATTTCACGTCACAGTTTTTTTCACAAAGAAGTATCTATTGGATTCGTGGTTCTCTTAAAAAACTTAACTCGCCACACGTGAATACTCCACATAGTCTACGTTAACACAAGAAGTAGCGGAATATGGCAGGAAGAGATACACATTAATATATATATATACCTGTGTTCATTTCCGCGTGAGAGAAAGTTGAGGCTTGTTTACTTTGGACGAACACTGTTTGTATATATGCTTTGCATTTAGTTTTAGGCGTCTTCCAGTTCTGCAGAAATCACCATCTAATGCAGGTTTACATAGATATGGTTTACAATTCTTATTTATCACACAGCGTGTAAAACGAGAGAATGAATTGACCATTACTTGTTCAAGCTCATTGTATTCAATTAATAAATGATTAACAATTATACATGGTCCCCCGTGGCAAAAGATTTCGTCTGTCATGTAAATTCATCCTGATTTAATTAGAATTATGTGTTGATATTTGTGTATAATTTTGTTTGTCAGGGCTGTAAGATGTGCTCATATATGATACAAAATATATAAAATATATATATAAAACAATAGGGTTTGCAACTTAGGCAGCGGAAACCTTGAACAGACCATGTCCGTACCCTGTTTGCTTTTACTGGTCGCAATTCTGTGCCCGCGTTTATCTGTTACCCCTGTATTGAACGTGTTGCCAGTCATCCTGCAATAGAGCAAGGAAAATATCTCATCGGAATTACCTCTGTTGATTATTGAAACAGGATAAGATTTTAAACCTTTGGCACACCATGTCACACATCGATCTACGGACAGAAAATAACATCTGTAATTAATTACTTACGTATGTAATTATTATCATACCAATCTATGGAGCAAATATGCGGGAAGCAGTAAACACTAAATTCACTACATTATCCATTTATTTTTGTGGCCATCTCCAAAATGTAGTTGATCGTTTCTCACACCGCGGGGAAAATCTTTGCATATATTTTGAATATTTGTCAATGGGACAAAATGCAGATAGCTGCAATCTGAAGAATTCAATGTTTTACATTATCAAATGGGAATTTCACTCACTATATCCGCTGTTTTAATCCTCAAGAAATCGATATAGAAGGACAATTAAAGATAGCAGGAGGGAAAATTTGAATATGAAAGTATATGAAAATGTGATTGGAATCAGAATCACCATTAGTAAAGCAAACTATTAAATCACACCACCTCATCCCCATCCGCGCGGAGTACACGCGCACCGCACCGGCAGATGACATGCACGTCACTGGGGCAACGCCACGCACGGCAACGCACGCGCGCGAGTAATAACGCACCAACGCATCGCACGCACGCACGCAACACGCAGTAACTA
>NW_014578412.1:35972-39059 GCF_000485595.1 Priapulus caudatus
CGCACACGACACGCACACGCACACGCAACACGCCACACGCACACGCACAGCGCCACACAACGCACACGACACGCACACGCACACGCAACACGCACACGCACACGCACACGCACACGGCACACGCACACGCACCGCACACGCACACACACACACACACACACACATATATATACTACACACACACACACACTCACTCACACACACACACACACACACACACACACACACACACACACACAACACACGCACGCACACAACACACACACATAACACACACACAACACACACACACACACACACCGACACGCAGCACGCACGCACGCACTACCACCTACACACAACATACACACCGCACACGTACAACGCGTCACATCCCACACACACACACGCGACGGTCTCTCTCTCTCTCTCTCTCTCTCTCTCTCTCTCTCTCTCTCTATCTCTCTCTCTCTCTCTTGCTCCCTTTCTCTTGACTTCTTTCCTTTATAGCCATCCGCCCGCGGTTCGCCGGTGGGAAGGGGAAATTGGTTCGGCATTTGTTAAATGATGGTTATGCCCCGGGAGGGATCGGGGTATGCAAACCACTGCGGCGTATCCCGCAATGCGACAACATGCACGCACTTCGCATATTAAACAACTAGTCTCACATGCAGATGATATTCGTTCCGGTTCGAAACGCATCGGTTTTGTTATACAAGGATCTGAAATGCTGATGCTCGTCTCACAAGCGCTTTCCATCCTTCCAGCGGATAGATATGCAGATTTCAGCGCATTCTAGATCTGAATTGAGATTTTCACGCGGGAACGAAATCATCGCCAACCTAGATGGCATTCACTGCGGCTTGCAACCATCGACGTTAGATTGCTGCGCAGATATGCATGACTCTCTCTCGCAATGCTGTCATCAGGAGAGCATTGTGCGACGTTTTGTTGCATTGTAATGATGTGCCGCGATTTTCGGAAGCGATTTAGTTAATTTTACGCGTATACAAACGCTGTAGAAAAACGTCTATTGTGTGATAAATGTACGTGTGCACGTGCGGCTGTGCGTGTGCGTGCGCGTGCGCGTGTGCGTGTGCGCGTATGTGTATGTGTGTGCGTGTGCGCGTGCGTGTACGTGTGCGTGTGCGTATGCTTGTGCGTGTGCGTGTGCGTGTGCGAGTGCGCGTGCGTGTGCGTATGCTTGTGCGTGTGCGTGTGCGTGTACGTGTACGTGTGAGTGTGCGTATGCTTGTGCGTGTGCGTGTGCATGTGCGTGTGCGTGTGCGTGTGCGTGTGCGTGTACGTGTACGTGTGCGTGTACGTGTGCGTGTGCGGTGTGCGTGTGCGTGTGCGTGTGCGTGTCGTGTGCGTGTGCGTGTGCGTGTGCGTGTGCGTGTGCGTGTGCGTGTGCGTGTGCGTGTGCGTGTGCGTGTGCGTAGGTAGTTAATGAAATTATGCGAGTAATACTGAGCATGATACTTCGCAAGGCAATTTAATTATTTCATTAACTCTTCATGGTAGCGCACATTACACAAATTGCGAGTGATGTTTCGTTAAATTGATACAGAAATCAAGTACAACATTAAATTTATCTACCATTAAGTTTAAAACTGTGAACTAGGAGTAGAGTGACGTTATGGTTGAATATGTTCTATTCATTTAGGAAGCTAGCAGACACAACTAACTGCACGCACTCATTCTTCGCCATTCCGAGTAATGAATTCGATTTTTACGTTAACAAACGGATAGCGAGTAAGCTCCGTTTAATAACTTTTGATAGACTTTTTAATCGGTTGCTATTCTTGTTCTATCACCCATTATGATTGACAGCCATGATTAGATTATATTTTTATATAAATTCAGTTTTCAACAAAAGCTCGGAAGATTTATAATGAATATTGCACTCTTAGCATTCGTCGTTGAAATTGTAACGTATTCAGATATTGAAATTCAATTCCGCTAGCTATGCCAATTGCGCTAACCGCGTTTTTATTCGGGTCGATCTTATTTTCATATCTTTCCGCGATAGCTTTCTTTCGTATCTATCCGTTCACATCAAAGGTTCGCCGAAATAACCTCGGCCAAGTTCGAGAAAAACTTATTGTACCCTGCACGGCGATCAAAAACAAAGTTGTACAAAAATTATCTTGTCCCACGAGACCAATATCGCGGGAGCGATAAAAGTTGACTTTATACCGAAAAGCAAATGGCTGCTCAAGGCGCAGCGAACTCTCTTAAGTCGTATACGAACGGTCGTGGCTGCGTGTCTGAATCTCGCTCACCTGTTTTGGCGGCAGCACAAGTCATGGCCGGTGTAAGAATTACGGCGAAAATATATTAGAATTAAGTATAAGTATATGTGGCTGAATTTGCTCTTAATATATAAAAGTTGTTCCTAATCGTTTTTCCCCGAGCAACGCCGAGTATCAGGCTAGTATATATATATATCTATATCACATGAGGCTTCTATAATGCATGTCGCGATAGCACTGTCTTCATTATGGGTACACACGCTTCGCGCATCACATTTAAGTACAGCGAACGGCGCTATGATCTTATATTTTCAATTATAGTCAATGCTGCTCGACTACCAGCAAACTTAGGAGCAGCAAGCGCAGATCGAATCCCCTGCAGATTGGGATTTCAGCGCCGTGCATATTATAGGATAAAACCCTTTTCTGAAAGCCATTTAGAAAATGTAGAAATTTCGCCTTCTTCAGTGTCCCGTGTGTATTTGCTATAAATATTGTATGTGATGAGTATACGTACAAGTAGTAAACGATTGACAAGACGTATGGCATATTAAGAGTTATAGTAGCTGTATGAGAGATATATATATATATTATATATATATCATGTCACGCAAAAAGCCAACACGAGCGAGCGAGTGATAGAGTTAGGTAGATGGAGATGAGAAGAGATGGAGAGAGAACGAGGGATAGAGAGGGCGTGTGAATGTAAGTGTGTGAGCGTTCGTGTGTGTGTGTGTGTATATGTGTGTGTTGGAACCGAAGGTTGATCAACCTTCGTCACGCTCTAGAATCACGCCGCCCAGCAACGCCACCCGGACGCGATAAGAAAAAGCGTACGTTTACAGAACAGACA
>NW_014578412.1:39084-42184 GCF_000485595.1 Priapulus caudatus
TAATATATATATATATATATATATATATATATATATATACCCTGGTGTATCAAACATTTCACCTTGTTTTGTCGACATTTGCGGCAAGGAATCGGCGGTGGTGTTTATTGTGATGGCGACACGTCACACGGAAGCAATCTCACGCGGCCATTATGCGCCGATTACCTGCACGTACGCTACACGCGATATTCGTCTCCGACACGACAAAGGAATCCCGTCGCAAAATCGCCGGGCGCCGGGGAAGCATAGCGCTGTTCGCTTTGTCCCAATATCATTAGAATTTCGTGATTACACCTTGAGGAGCTCACGCGGTAATGCCGGACGCTAGCCGCCGCTTTCATTATTAATGGCCGCTGCCACAGCGGGACGGGCTTCTGTCTACATTGTTCACACGCGATAACATTCATCAGAGCCGCACAATGGATTTACAGGTATCAGATGGCGTAGAAAAGTATAATCAGTACGTCCAAAGAACGTCAGCGACGATTATTGCGACGGCAAAAACAGATCGAACAATACACGTGCGCGCACGCGCACGCGCATACACGTGTACGTGCTGATGCGATTGCAAGAACATTTTTCAAGACAGGGCGCATGTACACGCGCAGGCACTCACACGCATGCGCGTACGTAGTCATGCACTCACGTAATTACGCGCGCACATATGCACGTGCATTCACACTATACGTACGCTCGACGCCCACATGTACACACGCACATACATACAATAATGTATATTCAGATTCTACAATTTACCTAGTATTTAATACGGAAACATGTGAACGTTTAAGCTACGCCTAGTCCTGTTACCCGACGTAACGTAACAGGCTATTCTTGAAGGGCTTTCGCATTTCGACGTAATATTCTTTTCCGACGAACTATATATATATACTAGGCAAATCCCTGTAAATGCCTGTAAAACTATCTTGTTTCCCCCAGTACGCCGAAATCATTGCGTCGATTCAAAACATTGCAGCATGAAATCATTTCAATTTGATGCCGGTGTGATATTTTATAATTCTACGAGTTACAGTATTCACCGTAAAATGCGATTGCCACGCTTGAGTAAAAAGTCTTGAACGGATTTTTGAAATCTGTCTTGATTCTCGCAGACATGTTGTTATGGTAACAGTTAGGAATCCGTGTTTGACTCAGCATTTTGCGAATGGTGGCACACATCCAGACGTGTTTCCTGTATTTATTGCGAAAGTATTTGTTTTGTTAGGTATGTAATTATAATCCGCGAAAACTGGATATTAAAGGAATGCACCCGCAAGACGTAATCACAAGCTCGTTACCCGACATAATCTCATTTCAGAAGATCGCTACGCATATGCGAGCTGTTGCTGGTTAGCCTGGAGGATGGAAAACATCCTTGAAGTTAGTATTTGTTATTCTAGGCCTAACGAATCCATCTGATCTGCCTGCCTGTCGTTTACCACTCTGCACTGCTATTATAGAATACTCTATGATAACAGGTAAATTAATTGGTCGTACATTGAGTGTATGGACGAGGTGAGGGGTCACGAGGTGGCAGAAGTGTAGATATATATACGTGCGCCGGCACCGACTCATGCAGCTTGCGTAAATTCATCCACGCTTCAGTCGACAGGTCGGCTAATATAACCTACTGATTTCCTACCGCCTCGTTCATATCTGGAGCAAGAATTTGCATTTGATTCCATTGTATTATGTATACAACATTGTATTGTATTTGCGCTGCTTGTGGATTTTCGGATGATGGCTCTTTCCGGATGGCAATAATGACAAATTTGTCAATTATTCATTATTTGTCATAATTAATGACAAATTTGTCATTATTCACTCCCGGTCTTTCTCCATCCCGTTCACTCGCCAGTGTCGAACAAGCGCTAAAAATCTGCCCACCTGCAATGTTGACCCTTAGCATGACGAAGCAGGGTAGATAACATGTTTCTGTAATGAATTCAATACCGATAGCGCCCAATCTTTTCAGCATAAACGATCGAAAGAAAAAAACTGGTTTTACTATAGCGACTAATTGAAAAATCTAGCAATGAATCTCAAACAAATATGAGGTTCTTAAAAGAGCAATTCTCTGCCTACGATCGAGAAATGGCTTTTTTACTTAAACATTTCTGCCAAATACCTTCAAACGTACAGTATAGTAGTTCCAGTATAGCATCCGGTCATAAACAAACATTCACGGAAATTGCACCCGCGTAATGAAACCTGGGGAATGTTCGTTTTGAAAAGGGCAGGAATTCGCGTATCGAAGCAGCTTGCTTGTCGCGCATTAGCTGATATTACCAAGGGTGAATAATGACAAATTTGCCATTATTCACCTCTGGTAATATCATCAGCGAATGCTCGACAAGCAAGTGGTTAAGATAAAAAGAGCAGGCTAGACAAAGAAGACTGACAAATGAGTGAGAGAGTGAGTGAGTGAGTGAGTGAGTGAGTGAGTGAGTGAGTGAGTGAGTGAGTGAGTGAGTGAGTGAGTGAGTGAGTAAGCGAGCGAGTGAGTGAGCGAGTGATTGAGTGATTGAGTGATTGAGTGATTGAGTGATTGAGTGAGAGAGTGTATGCGTGAGTGAGTGAGCGAGCAAGTGAGTGAGTGAGTGAGTGATTGATTGATTGAGTGATTGAGTGATTGAGTGATTGAGTGAGTGTGTGTGTGAGTGAGTGAGTGAGCGAGCGGGTGAGTGAGTGAGTGAGTGAGTGATTGATTAAGTGAGTGAGTGAGTGAGTGAGTGAGTGAGTGAGTGAGTGAGTGAGTGAGTGATGAGTGAGTGAGTGAGTGAGTGAGTGAGTGAGTGAGTGAGTGAGTGAGTGAGTGAGTGAATGCGTGAGCGAGCGAGCGAGCGAGTGAGCGAGTGAGTGAGTGAGTGATTGAGTGATTTAGTGATTGAGTGATTGAGTGAGTGAGTGAGTGAGTGTATGAGTGAGTGAGTGAGTGAGTGAGTGAGTGAGTATATGAGTGAGTGAGTGAGTGAGTGAGTGATTGATTAAGTGATTGATTAAGTGAGTGAGTGAGTGAGTGAGTGAGTGAGTGAGTGAGTGAGTGAGTGAGTGAGTGAGTGAGTGAGTGAGTGAGTGAGTGAGTGAGTGAGTGAGTCGA
>NW_014578412.1:42194-47194 GCF_000485595.1 Priapulus caudatus
TGAGTGAGTGAGTGAGTGAGTGAGTGAGTGAGCAAGTGAGTGAGTGAGTGAGTGAGTGATTGAGTGAGTGAGTGAGTGAGTAATGGGTGAGTGAATGAGTGAGTGAGCGAGTGAGCGAGCAAGTGAGTGAGTGAGTGAGTGAGTGAGTGAGTGAGTGAGTGAGTGAGTGAGTGAGTGAGTGAGTGAGTGAGTGAGTGAGTGAGTGAGTGAGTGAGTGAGTCAGTGAGTGAGTTCACTCACTCACTCACTCACTCACTCATACACTCCCTCACTCACTCACTCACTCACACTCACTCACTCACTCACTCACTCACTCACTCACTCACTCACTGATTGAGTGATTGAGTGATTGAGTGATTGAGTGAGTGAGTGAGTGAGTGAGTGAGTGAGTGAGTGAGTGAGTGAGTAAGTGAGTGAGTCGCTGGGTTATAGAGCAGGAGCATAAGTATGAAGTATTATTTGCATGCCATCTTACTTAACAGAGTTTCCAGTTATAATACGGCATTCGACGTAAATGCTTTCTGACGAGCATTAAAGATATGCACCTTACTACATTCAAAAGTGATTGCATGAGTTTATTAACAGCGGGTTCCGCTGCCACAGATATAAAATCCCCGCTTCGATACGACAAGGTATGAGCATGGCTAGTAATTAATGACTCGCGATGAAAACGAAAAATAAAGTAACTTTAACCTCGTTAACATCCACGTCAAAGGTTATATCAACTGACAATATCAAACGTGTGATATCACCGAGAGTTAAGCATGTCGACGCTTGCAAAGAAATTAGGAATAAACGTCAATGGTAATAGTAACCATTGTTTTTAGTTAACTCTATTTAACTGTTCTTAGCTAATAAGCAACGTCTAGGTAATCTTGATATTGCCTCCATCCGGGGTCAGATATGTGAAGATGTGATGAGGATTCGAGCGTAGGACCGGCAAGGTGTGGGAGGGGAGGGGGAGGAGAGCCCCGGCCCCCCATCTATCATGGCTCTCTTTCGTATATTGATAGATCGATCTATTCACGGGGTTGAAACCAGACATCATGACCGTCCTGTGTCAGCATATGCGTAGCGTCTATTCGTAGTTTGGAATGGATAAGTATAGTGGTTTGGTTATTATAATAGGCGCTCAGGCGAACACGTTAATTATAGCGAATAGAGAGGAATGACAGCATTGCGACATAACTTCGCCGCTTCACAAACGGAATCTGAATTTTCTGGAATCCGTCTCTGTTCCGGTTATGCTGATCGTTATTCTTCGTGACAGAGTACGGAAATGGTTTGCAATTTCCTTTTTAGTAGCAACACTATTATATCTTCGTGGCCATATCGATTGGCGGTTATCAATTATTGATTAGTATCGCAAAAGCATCCACCACCTGCTTTCAATTGCTTCATGTAGCTGTTGATGTGAGAAGCCAAACAGGTGTTATGCTTTACCTAAGGGCATCGTATAGCGATCGGGATGAAATGTCTTCCCGAAGTGCACATCAGCAGTGACAGTGGTGGGCCACAAACTGGTGAGCTTTCTGCCCAAGGTGCTACCACCCTATGTGCTAAACACGTGGCTAGCCAGCTTTATTGTTGCTTGTTGCTCCGCCTGTTTGGCTTCACAGATATTCGCATTCATTGGAAAATTGCATTTTAAAACATACATTACATTTTAATGTATATTCCCGAATTATGTTTGCGATAGCACATACGCACGCACGCACGCACGCACGCACGCACGCACGCACACGCGCGCGCTCGGGCACAGACACGCACTTATATATATATCATGTAAAATCGAATGGCCAATCAATCCTGTTAATTTTTTTAAAAGCCGTATGCGAGAACCAGAAAAGAATTTAAATTACATATTCAAGAATAAAATTTATTGTCACGAGAGATTCAATAAAACATTTTTGCGATCATATGTAATTATGTTATGTATAATGTAACAATAAATTATTGTGAGGCCAATAAAGTTCGAAAGCCGACATTTTATCTATCCTTATATAATATTCACTCACACAGCAGCCATCTAATTATTTATATATATATATATATATATATAACGTACGATTTATATGTTTTATATACGTTAATATATGTATCAATGTTTTCCATCGCGAATAAATAAATATTCACGAAAATCTACATAAGAAAATACACTTAAATATATAAATGTACCTAGAGATTAACGAATTGGCCAAGGCACCTCAAACATAATTACTTCTACCGGTAATCACACTGGGTGAGACGATTAGAAAGGATTATTTCCACAGATAAACGAACTTTATAAGATTAGTATATAAGATTATTTTACGCAACAAATACGATAACTGCATGGTGGGATACTATCGGATTATCGATGCAGACTGATTATATAAACGGATTATAACAATCAGAAATAACCGCACAGTGAATAATTTATTACACGTGATGAGCGCGAATAACGTTTATTCGCATTTGATATTTCAGTGTATTTTACAACAAGCCAATAAACTTCGTTTACCCATCACGGAACATAATTCAGTTCAGACCGGCTAGACCAAAACTATGTGGTTTGCAATAGTAGCAGTTTGCGTCCATGGGCAGCCTGAATAAACTAAAAAAGAAAATTAAGACTAGAAGGAAATTAAAAAAACTTACGTTTGAGATTCGGCAGTTTTGCTGCATACACTTAATTCATGCCAAATTACCACAGATCCAAGGCCAAGACTTCACTCGAAACTTTTGCCAACTAAATAATGCCCGTTTCGAGCACAAATCTTATTATTATTCAAGATAGTAACATTATTACAATTATAAATTTTAAAAAACGAAGACTAAAATGATTGCGGGCATGGTGATACAGACTTACGTACCCAGCAGCACAGACTTACGTGCTCAAGGTTACATGCGGGGGTTTATACGTTGTCAAAGCTACAAAGTGATTTATTGAGTTTGTGACATGCACATCATGCGAGTGCCGCACATTTATGCGTTTGCTTGTTTTCGGCGGTGCTTGTTATTTATATATCGTTAATGGACCAGCAGGCGTCTGCTGCGTGAAATAAGACGGAGGTGAAAAATGCAGACGCGTACAATCGAGTAGGCCCTACTAGTCATAAACTAGAGCGTGTTACACGCACACAGGAGAAACATGCGAGACAGGACGATTTCTTTTGGCCGCGACCAGATGTATGGTTTTCTCGCACATTTATAAGGCGATAGAAATCACAACTAGTGTAATCCTAGCAACAATCCTAACCCTAACCCTAACCCTAACCCTAGCCACAATCCTAACCCTAACCCTAACTCTAGCAACAATCCTAACCCTAACCCTAACCATAGCAACAATTCTAACCCTAACTTGAACCCTAGCCATAATCCTAACCCTAACTATGACCCTAACCCTAATCCTAACACTAATCCTAACCCTAACATGAACCCTAGCCCTAATCCTAACCCTAACTATGACCCTAACCCTAACCCCGACCCTAACCCTAATCCTAACTCTGACCCTGGCCCTAATCCTAATCCTAATTCTAATCCTAACCCTAACCCTGCCCCTGACCCCAACCTTAACCTTAACCATAATCCTAACCATAACCATGACCCTAACTCTAATCCCAACTTTAACCGTAATTCAACGCAACGTTTAATCGATTTTAAAGCAAATATTTCTATGAGCTGTGTTGCAATAATAAGCGGCTTATTGGGTTTTGTGCTGCCGGGAAAGATTCACACAGCTGGTGGTGGCTCCTGCGTTGCTAACGCTCAACGCTGGCGCCATCTGTGGTTGCTTAAGACTCTATCATTTACCGATTGACCAATCAGCGTGTGCAGTGGTTAGCCTCGTTTTGTTCTCTGCATCTTCCTTTGGGTTGCTGATCGCTTGGTAGTTGCTCGCTTCTTGGTCGTCGTCAAAAAATTGCTTTCCACCCGCCAACCCCTCCATCGCCGCGGGTTTGCCCCCACGTATTATTGTAAACCTCGCGTAGTTACCATGGTAACCGTCTGAAGTATCAAGTATTCAGGCCTCTCGTTCCCATGGTAACCATATTCACGTGTTTTTCGTTACCATAGCACCCGCAGATTTTTAATCAACTGCACGGTTGCCATGGTAACCACGTTCTCGCATTATGCTGTTTGTTTATTTGTTCAACAATTTGAAAGTTTTTATAATATATGTCGAGCAATAAGCTTGGCCATTGTCGACCATATCCCATGTGTTTGTGTTTTTCCTGGCAGCATAAATAAATGTTTGAGCAGAAAAGATGAATACGCCACACTCACTAACATACATACAAAATTGCAAAACATTCCAGACTCGTAGTCTGTTTTTACTCATTAATGTGACGGTTTATGCACAGTGTTGTCTAACTCCAAGAAACGGTTAGATATCGCGCAAGCTGTATCGCCAACATATAGTCGGATGTGGCCGGTACCATATAAACTTCACTCATTAGAATTCGATTGTGCATTGTGTTGTCGTCGTCGCAGTCGTCGTCGTCATTGTCGTCGTCATCATCGTCGTTATCGTCGGCATCATCATAATGGCCGTCGTCGTCATGGTCGTCATGGTCGTCGTAATCGTCGTCATTGTCGTCATTGTCGTCATTGTCGTCGTTGTCGGCGTCGTTTTTGTTATTATTGTCAGTGTCTTATCGTAGCGATAGACGTCGCTCACAATGTAGCTCTCTTGAGACGTAAAGCATACTAATCGAAAGAGACATGTAATCAAATATGATTTTTTTTTTCGCACCGATAATAACAATTCACGTAAAATAAAACGAAACGCGTATGAGCAGCTATAGCAAGCATATCGCTGAACGCAGGCCTCATCAGAGAATAAAATGAAATGTTAGTGTAAATAATAGGCGTCTGAAACATGTAATATGAATAAAGTTCGCGTTATTCACACAGCAAAAAGTTTATTCTACGGCTCTGCATTCATGCATTGTTGTCGTTCGACGCACGCCATTGCCTATTTCCACTCACATGACATTCCGGCGAAATCATACAAT